>NC_056729.1:470189757-470264757 GCF_019279795.1 Protopterus annectens
GTGACCGTCTCCGTGGGGGAATCAGGGCGAAGTAATTGCTGCACTTGTGGTTGATTGGGGATGCAAAAAGGTCACAACAAGGGAAGCCCCAGCAGATGAAAATCTCTGCCACTATAAGAGGATTCAGAGACCACTCGTGAGGTTGCAGAATGCACCTGCTCAATCTGTCTGCTATCACGTTTGAACTCCCGGGAATGTGCATTGCTAAAAGAAAGCGGTTGGTAGCCATTGCCCACTGCCATAGCCTCATGGCCTCCCGACAAAGTGGGTAGGATTTGGTTCCACCTTGTTTGTTGATGTACCAGACTACAGCGATGTTGTCGGATTGTATTGCAATAGCCCCTGACAGAAGAAGGGGATGAAATGCTTGCAACGCTAGAAGCACCTCCCTCAGTTCTAGGACATTTATATGCAGATAAGCATCTAGGTCTGTCCACGTGCCTTGGACGGTCTTCCCCTGAAAAAGCCTCTCACCCCATCAGGGAGCCGTCCATGGTCACTGTGGCTTTGGGCTGTTGGGGTGTAAGGGGTGAGACCATTGTGATGGGTTCTGCGACATCCACCAAATTAAGTCTTGTTTATATCTCTGAGTCACCCGAATCTGGGATGAGAGAGGAGACTGAAAAGGGTACCACTGGGTGAGTAGTAAACCATTGTAAAAGCCTCATGTGAAACCTCGCGAGGGGGACAGTGGTGATAGAAGCTGCCATGGAACCCAACAGCTGGAGAACAGAATGTGCTGTTGATCGTTCCCTTGAGAGGATGGGTATGAGTTGTTGTTTTATCCTTAAGAATCTGCGCTCTGGAATCGATGCTGTGCAGTTCTTTGTATCCAACAGAACCCCAATTAATTCTATGGATTGGGATGGGGATAGGTTGGATTTTTGCCAGTTTACAGTTGTACCTAAACTTTCTAAGGTGTGAAGAGAGTATGCCAAGGCTTTTTCCGATAGATGTCTGGTGGGAGCGGTAATGAGCCAGTCGTCTAGGTATGGAAACACCTGGAATCTTTGCAGTCGCAGGTGAGCTGTGACAACTGTCATGCACTTGGTGAACACTCTGGGGGCTTTAGAGAGTCCAGAAGGCAGTACTCGGAACTGGTAATGACTGGCTCCTGCACGGAAGCAAAGGAATCTTCTCGATGGTCTGTCCACCTTTATGTGATAGTAAGCATCTTGAAGATCTATAGAACATATCCAATTGCCTGCATCCAATAATGGGAGGATAGACTGTATTGTGACCATCCGGAATTTCTGTACTTCTAAGAATTTGTTTAGCACACTGAGATCCAAGATTGGTCTCCAGTCTCCGGTCTTTTTTGGCACTAAAAATAATCTTGATTAGAATCCGGATCCTATCTGGTCTGGTGGGACTGTTTGGATGACTCTTTCTTAGCAGCTTTAAAATCTCTAATGCTGCTTCTACTCTTTGATTGGGTAGAACATCGGGTAAGCTCCTTAGAGGGGTGGGACAAAGATCGAAGGGAATATGATAACATCTGGTTATTATCTCTCGTACCCAAGAATCGGTGGTAATGGTTAGCCAGGCAGAAGGGTACAAGGAAAAACGACACCCAACCGCTTCCAAAGGAAATCAGTTGGGCCGCTCTTCAGGAGCGCTGGTAGGACTGGCCAGAGAAAGAATCTCTGGAACCCTGGTTATGTGGACCTCCTCTGCCCCAAAAGGGGAGTCTTCCATATGAGTTCCCCCTCTGCCACTAGGGGAAAACTCAGCTCATGTGTCACGGAAAGAACCCCAAGACTTTTTGTGCTACATCTTCCCACTCTTCTGGTTTCTGGAGAAAGCCCATTGAGAGGAAGAATACCGAGCACCCACGGCAGAAAGGGTCTTACCGTCCTGTTCACACCTAGCCAGTGTGTCTAACTTTGGGTCCAAACAATGAAGAGGCTTCAATGGAAGCGTTCAGAAAGGAAGCCTTGAAAGGTTCCGCGAAATCACACAAGCGCATCCAGGCATGCCGTCTCATGACTATGCCTGCACCCGCTGTTCTAGCTGCTCCTTCTGATGCATGAGAAATCAGACGCATGGAGGAGTCAGAAATAGATTAAAGGGTGGCTAACTGTAAGGCCACTTTGTCCGTGACCTCATCAGACACAGCTCCGGCGAAGGTTTCAGAGAGCTCAGAAATTAAGTCTCTTTGAAGCCTGGAAAAATGTGCCATATAATTCAGGGACCTGACTGCAAAGGTCGCTGATGCAAAGGTACCTTCCCCAATCTGTCCAGCACCCGGGACTCTTTATTGGGCGGGTGGACAGTCTGGCTTTCTTCCACCAGAACCTTTTTTGTTGCAGCCGCCACCACCAAGGCATCTACAGGAAGACCTTTGGACCAGTGAGGCTCACTATCTGGAGGAGACAAGATTTTATCTTGGCTGCAGGGAATGGGGCCAACAGCATCAGAAACCTTCTGTGCACACTGCAAGACGAGCCGGACAAGGTCGTCGGCAGGTGGAGTAACCCAAGAGGTAGGGAGCTGAGCACGAAAGGCCTGCAGGAACACAGACTCTTCAGAGGTTGGGTTAGTGGGCTGCCAATCACCTCTCTGCTTAAGTATTTTGAGGATATCTCCAAAGGATACCTCAGAGGGTGACTGAGGGGACCCTTCCCCATCATCAAAGTCTGTGTCTTCCGTGAGGGACTCTTCTGGGGAGTCCACGTGCTTCCTCTTACACGAACTCTTGTGATGAACTTCCTCAGGGGGAGAATCTGGAGAAGACAGTGCAAGAGGAGCCTCCAGTGGGAGTGTGTCCTGTGGCCCTTGTACCTGGTGTCTGCCAGAGGTGTCTTGTGTAAACTGCAGTCCAGAGGAGGATGGGGGCACTGTCAGCACAGGATCGCCAACAGATGCAAAAGCCTTCTCCATGAGTTGGAAGGCTGGTCCACCCGAGGAGGTCATACCCCGCTCAAGCAAATCAGCCTGCCAACTCGGAGTCCCTGGATGGCTGTGAAAAACAGGAGTACGTACATCACAGCTAGCATCCAGAGCAGTGACTGGAGTGACAAGTCTCTCCTGCTGCAAAGGCGACTGCGACTCCTTAGCGAGTTCCATGAAAGGAGCCGAAGTGAGGGAAGTCTGTGCTACAGCAGGGGGCTTCAAAGGCAATGAAGGAGGAGAAGTAGGAGTCCTTCGGGAATGGTGATCACCACCAAAGGAAGAGTAGTTCCTGGAGGGTTGGATACCTCTGGCCAAAAGCAAATGATCCACAAGGTGCACCACATCGTGTTCGAGAAGCTTTTAGTGGATCTCACAGACATAGCTGAAGGGGAGTCAGGTCTATTCAAGGATGCAGGAAACTCTGTGCCCACAAAGGGGTCTTTAAACGGTGCTAAACTAGGCATCAGCACCGAAAACAACTGAGCTGTAAAGGCTTGTACTACTGGCATCTGAACCAAGGAGATCATTGATGATGAAGGTAAGGTCTGCACCGATGAGGTCGGTGCCAAAGTGGTAGCTGGCACTATGGTAGGTGCTGAAAGAGTCTGTGTGGAAAATGATGTAGTCAGTACCGAGAGAATAGTCGGTGCCTTGAAAATAGTCCATGTCGAAGCAGAAGCTGGCGTTGGAACAATCATAGACGCCGGAAAGGTCTGCATCGTGGAAAAGGTCGGAGCCGATATGGAAGTCTGAACCGAGGGGCCCCTCTGTTCCGATGAGGTATAGGGCACAAAACTCTGTGCCAAAGTAACAGGTGGTGCCGAAGAACTAGGCACTGAAAGCCTCAAGGTCGAGGAAGTCAAATCCGAGATAGAAAGTTTGGGCTTCTTAGGTCTCGGTTCCTGGTTGTCCCGAGCAGGAGACAACGGGAGAGACTTGGCCTTCTTGTGTCCATCTCTTTTCTTATGGGAACTAGGAGGGGTGGAAGCCTCAGCCCCAGAAATAGCCTCTTTAAAGGAAGATTTAAGTAGTCCCTTTAAAATCATCTTATTTTTCCACTAAAGTCCTGTTAGAAAAATTAGCACAAATCCAGCAAGGTGCGTCAAAAGTCATGTGAAGCACACCCAAACAGTAAACACATAACGCATGTGCATCAGAAATAGGCAATTTATGCCCACAATCCACATATCTTTTAAATCCTGGACTACCTTTTTTTCTCTGCCATGATAGGGGAAGAAGCAGGTACCAACAATGGTACAAGAAAGAAGGGCTAGAGGAAACAAAAAGAGTTTCTAGATGCGATAGGGTAAGAGATAACTATTGAACAAATTTAGAACAGAGAATAAATATAATACGATAAAGCATTATCAAAGAAGTTTACTTAGCTCAAGAGAAGTGGCTTGACACGACTGAATGGCAATGCGGCAAATGAAATCTGAGGTAACAGGGAGAGGGGAATTGTGGGTAAGAGTTTAGCTCGAGAGTTTGTGGCTGCCCGAGCTTGGAAGATGGCCGGCTCGGTTCCGAGGTCGGAACCGATAACCCAGGCGTAAGGAATGACTGAGGATTAACAATATCAGATCAGTTATTAGTTGGGGACATGCAAACTCATTCCTTGCCCAAATAAAATTAGTTAACAATGGATAAACTATTAAAGTGGGAGGAGGGGGGAGGCACTGGCGGATACTTCCTTAACCTGAACTGATGCAGTTGCTTGCTCAATTAACTGAAAAGAAGCAGCACACCTTGCTAACAAGTAATTTAACAGAAACCGCTAGCTCAGTTACCAAATAAAAATAAGGACATACAGCAGAATTAACTTATATTTGCAACGTTACATACCATTTGCAAGTTGAAAAAGAAAACTAGGATGTTGTACTCCAGGGGTGTAGTTATAGATGTGCAATGCCTTGCTCTGTTTTGTAAAAGAAGAACCAACTTGTAGGTTGAAGTAACTGGCCGTGAGGAAAAAACACAAGTAACTGTCACAGAAACAAAGAAGAGATGGCCAAAATGTTGGCTTCTTCTCCTCCTCGCTCTCACAACATGGGATTAGGTCCCCCCACTAACATTCACTAGGTTACATATTGGCACTCCTTTTAACAGCCATGAAACTGCTGAAATAAGAGGTATTTTAACTGTACCTACACATCCCCCTTCTCTTACATCAATGCATAAGACATCGGAGGTATCTTATCAGTGGCTCCCACTTTCACCTGCTTTCTGCACCCCCCACCATCTCCACCAAAGGAAGCTATCAAAAAGGTGGGTCAACAGTCATGTGAAGCACACCCAAACAGTAAACACATAACGCATGTGCATCCGAAATAGGCAATTTATGCCCACAATCCACATATCTTTTAAATCCTGGACTACCTTTTTTTTCTCTGCCATGATAGGGGAAGAAGCAGTTACCAACAATGGTACAAGAAAGAAGGGCTAGAGGAAACAAAAAGAGTTTCTAGATGCAATAGGGTAAGAGATAACTATTGAACAAATACTTGTACCATTCTAATTAAAAATGATTACCCTTCCTCAAAACAAAAGAACTGGCTTTTAGCCATGTGAATCTTCCCAGCCTAAACCCCCACTCACCAACTTTACATGCAGAAACTTCCTTTGCCAGAAGTGCTATGATGAAGGCAGCTACCACTTACATAATGCAACAACTTTCATCAGCAATTACTGTTATGCATCTAAATTAAAAGAAAAGAAAAGTTCTTTTTCATTTTACAGTTTCCATAAATATACATCTGTGTTAAGCAACTTACTGTCCATTGACTTCTGCAATGGAATATCCCAGCGGTGGAAAAAGACGGCAATGTTTAACCATGTTCAGTATAAGATATGTTGCCAAGAGAAGCAGATCATGAATGCTGCTCAGAAACACTACAGCATTTACAAAGAATGTCAAAAATATAGAATAAATAAATTAGTTTTACTTCAAATATGGATAAGAGTATGTGTTATGGAGTCATATTATCTTATATTTCTGTTTTTTTTTAATTAAACAAACTGTAGCCCTGACACCAATTTACGCAAGTTCACTTTCATGATTGTTCAAAATAACCCCATCATTTGTTCTTAAATGTAACACTTTTGTAGGTCTCAACTGCAAAAGGCTCAGCGATAGTGTTCAACTGTGCTTGTTACCAAAATGCAATCAAGCATTCTTAATCTAAATATTACACTCTTCATTTAACATGCAGCCAACAATTTTAACATTTGCTATTTCTGTCTAACTTTTTCAGAATAAAATTTTTATCATACAAAGCGTCCTTAGAACTAAAGAAAAAGAGGGGAAAGACATCCTTCAATGCATCTACTGAAATTAATGATTTTGAGGCTGCCACACATTTATGTTTTTCTCCACAAGACTGTTTTACTTCTTGTTCTATTCCAAGAAGTATTCTAACTTATACTGTGATACTATCTTTCCATACAGTGTGTATCCTCCTCTTATAAAAGAAGCACTCTAAACACGAAGAAGTCTTGCTTAAAATTGTCATAAGAAATGGAACAAATTGTGCAATCTAACGTTATAAATAAAAAAGCAGCAACTTTTTTTTTCTGCAGAGAACAGAATTTTAATAACTACCTGTTACAACACAGTTATCTATCGAAAACAAAGTGGTTCATGACTGGACAATGTGACTGTTAAAAGTACAGTCAACAAAGATGGACTTGTACCATTCTAATTAAAAATGATTACAATGTTTCCAACCAATGAGATGCTGCCCTGTGGAACTGAAATACAATGACCACTTTATACCCACTGACTCCAGAGATTAATCTTTGTCTAGGAGACCATGTATCCAACACCCCCACCCGTTACATTGTAGTGCTGACCCAAATATGCTGCATTAGTTTACACAGATGCCAATAAAATTCTCCCCAAAGTCTGCCCATTACATTCCTCAATTTGGCTAGAGAGCTGCTGAGGACATGAAAGAAAGTAGAACGATACTGTGAAATGAGATGCGGCAAAATGTACGTTTTTTTATTTTCCTCCAGGAAGTGATGCTGCAAATAATCCCACATGATATACACTAGTCAAGACTGCTCCAGGCTCCTCCTGTGTAATGTGCCACCCACTGCAGAAAAACATTAATTGACTTTTTAAACATGGTGTTTGTGGTTTCCCTACAGATGGAAGGATTGTAAATGCCTAAACACAACTGGTTAGGATTGGAGCCTGGGTGCTTAGAGTTTGTGGGATGTTGTATGAAACCACTATGCTATGGAATAGGGGGGTTTAATAGAATAGGGCTTTCCCTATGCAAAAATGTTTATTTAGGTAACTTTTAAGTATGTATTTTCACAGTCTTTTAAGAGTTATCGTGCCTCAATCGAACACAGGTGAGGCACCTTTTTTTGTACACGAGATGACAAACAGTAAACACAAACATCAGTGTGCTTGTACATAATTTGCTCTAGCATACTAGTAAACAGGTGTTATCAAGATGCGACAATAATAACACTTCTAAACCAATACTTAATGTATTAAAAAATCAGTGCCTGCCCTCCTGTTTTAACTTTTTGTAATCTGTGTCCCATGACATCTTCGCCATTCCATGTACAATCCCAGTTAACAAAAACAAGTGGACTGTATGTACGTATATTTTTTTCATGTTTATTACTGCAACCCAAACAGACCTTTAATTCCTATAATCAATCATAACATAACATACAGGAACTAAAACCTCCACTGTCAAACTAATCGAGCTATTACATGTCTAAGAAACATTTTCAGTGTATTAAACACCTGCTGAGTCATAGTTCCTTTAATTCAAAGATAAGCAATCCTCTAAAAGCAATATGATTCTCTGAAAAGAAATAGGGTTTTTGAAATGTATTCCAAATCATATTAGGCTTAAATAAGAGTTCTGACATGCAGTGAGGCATCTTTTGACTACAGTTTTGCTTTATTGTGTGCATATGTGCGTGTGAGTATGCTTTTGTGGGTTGTTCATAAATAAGCTTCACAAAAACTTTTCATTACAGAAATGCTGACAAAACTGGCTTTATTCTTCTGTGACACCAACATAGTCATTACACAGGACTGTGCCCATAAGCTTAATGGACATACTCCTGCACATGTTCAGTGGTTCATCCCATTAAAAGGAGCAACATTAAAAATGTAACAATAAGGGAGGATAAATTACAACACTGCAGGTTCCACATTCCTTGGGGCACAGTGTAAAGTCCTAAACTGTTCAGGGATACATTCTGTTATAAACTTGCAGCTGCATATAAACAAAGCATTTTTACACACAAGCATTAAGTGAGTTGCAACTCAAATTCTCCAAGGTGAAGTGATGGCCACTACAAATTAAAGTTTTCCAGGATAAAAAAAGTTTCAATTCTAGATTATGCTTAGATTGAAGGGGGGGGGGGTGTATATGCCTCACCAGCACAATACAAAACCCACACTGGAACACAACCACTGAAAGTCTCAGCAGAAAGGTATCCTTGAGTAAGGCTTTACATACTTTTAAAAAAGTCACCAACATAGAGATTGACCCAGACTTGAAATTAGATATAGCAGCTATAAATATAAATTTTAGATGATTAGCTTCAAGAATGTAACCACAGTGCACCCTGTTGGAAAAAAGTAGAAATATGCATGAACTACATGTCTATGCAAATGTGTTGATGGTAAAGGCTAGAATATACAGAATTAACTTGCAAACTCTAAAAAAAGAGAGAGTTTTATGATGTGTTAAAGTTAGCTTATCTCAGCTAAGAGACACGGTGTCTAGTGCTAGGGGTTTCTTTCTATTGTCTTGAGAAAGAGAACATTACTAGGTTTCACATGTAAAGTGTTTTTGTATTGCTCTGTGACTTCCTAGCAGCTGTACATCTGAGAGATAAACATTTTTGACAGAGATATGTTAAATTCTGTTGGTTCCTGTTAGCCTGGGAACTAAGGCAGAGGTGACAAGAATGATGTAATCTGAGATGACCCAGCAGAAATGTTTGACAGTAACTTAAGAACTATCTCACCCTTTGGGAAGGGCCTTATTAGTAGCTGATAAGTAAGAGTGGTTGGTGGCAGCTGGTACTACCTTATAGTCTGGCCAGAAGGGGGCATAGTTAGTGAACCTGTGCCAGCCTTCCCCAGACGTGTCTGTGTGTCTGTACATAAATCAAAGTGTGTGCGCGCACGCATGTGTCAGTTACTTGGGCAGGCTGGGACACAAAGCACTGGTTGGACAGAGGGGGTGCTGGAGGTTTTAGCTTGACCACTCGGCTGAGATCTTAACCCTAGAGCTGTGCAAGTGGGGAGTCTTATTGGGGATCTGAAGAGAGAGGGAGAAATCAGCCCCAGACTGACTGTGATGTCTGTGTGCTCTTAAGGGAAATTGCAATTTACTGTGTGGGTACTTGTCACCCTCCCAATGTGCACATTCCTCACTGGTGCTAGTGGTGAAGATTGAGGCTCCTTGATTACTGGGCCAGTGCAGGGGCGTCACAACCTCTATGCCACCAGAATCGTAGGAGTGCCAAAAATTAAACTTTGTAACACACACTTGTTATAGTGTAGTCAAATAACAATACAGAAGTCCAGTCATGGTCTAAACTATTTGCATGTGAACAAGTCAGTTCCTATAGTAAAACATAATTTTGCAATCCCATTTCTGTAAGTTCAATTCAGTCTACTTAACTTCCTTCAGAAAATGGTGATCTATTCATCTGCAGCTCAACTTTCAGTCCTCCTAGCATACCTTATAGATAAACATGGTTGACTTTTTGATAGCCTTCTTCTGAAAACTGAAAAGGCTCAGCTACCCTTTGGCACTTAGCGTCTCCCCTCTCAGGTATTCTCTCTTGCCTTCTCCTGCAGAAACCCATCTCCTGAAGTATACTGCTTCAAATTAGGTAAGATATCTCCTTCCAAAAAGAAAGTGACTGGGGCCTTAGGGAAAAAACTTAACAGGATGCATACAGAATCACCATTTTTTGAGAATGGCAAACTTTGACATCAGGAAGGAAAGTCAGTCTCTTTAGTCCTATGTTACTGCTTTCCCTTATTTTAATGACTTTCACTGTGGTCCAGATTGTGTGAAAGAATAAACAGTCAGAGCAGCCTTTTATCCTTACTTTTTCAACGGGGATAGCTGCCCAATATGCAATTTTTTTCTTCTTGTGTACCCACTTAATCTGATCCCTCTACCAACACTGGAACACCAACAATTTTTGTTTTTTTTCCTTTTTCTTCTCCTGTCTTCTATATCAATTAACCAGACTTTCCGCAATTCCAATTTTTCTTCTGTCACACCAAACCTGTTTTTACCATTAACATCTATATTTATTACTGCCAGTTAATCAGAATGAACTATAACTGCAGTCTCCATTTCTGTCACTCTTTTGTGTGACTCTGTATATAATCCAACACAATTGTATTACTTTTCAGTATTTCCACCATTACTTTACCTAGTTGATTTCATACTACTTAGATGGTTATCCATATTTTCACTTATTATGCACCTGTCTGCATTCTGATCAGCAAATTAAGCCATGTGGTCCTTCTTTGTTTCTACTATACAGATGTTGAACGTTTATGCTTTCACCTTGACATGACTGATCCTGCAAAATATTTTGAGTTCTATAATCACACAAACAGTTTTAAGAGAAGATGTCTCAAGCAAAAAAAATAAAATAAAAATTAAGTAGAGGAAAGTGGGAGACTAACAAACAGCATGATAAGCTCCCTACCCCAATCAGAAGTCAATTGTTGCAAACATCTTTTGTTGCTCCTGTAAGCAGAGGTAGCTAAATATTCTGGTGCCAAACTGGTGCATCCCCATCTCAAAGTTGAGGAATAATAAGAAAAAGAAAAAAAGTCCTCCTCTTTCCTTTTAAATAGTAGCAGCAGACAGCTGCTTATGCCACACACAGACTGGTGAGTGCACTTCAGTTCTGATAACACATGCAGTACTGCACTCGATTGCCACCTACCAATTGTGCCCCCTAACACTCTGTGCTACCTTAGCTATGCTATTACCTGTAAGATAGCTTCCACAAACTGTTTTAGTCAAACTCAGGTGGTTGCAGAATCCGTTTTCTAGGAAAGGATTGGCGCAACCTCTAAGAAGTCAATCTAGGATATGTAATCAATATAAGAGATTTACCTAGTCACCCTGAACTTCACTTTAGGTATTACCTTCAGTCCTTTGTGTTCTCTTTTGTTGACTTAAAGATGAAGGCTTTTCTGCCATATATGCAGGCGACCTGACACTGGGTAAACTGATTACATGTGTTACAGATGAGGCATGTCTGCAAAACAACTTGACTAAATTGACCATTTGTGCACAGGAGAATAATATGCTGATACAAACATCAAAAACTAAGCATATGAGATTTTGGAGACAAACTGAAAGGTGAACATTTAATACAGCACACCGTGACTGAAAATGTAGACTCAATTAAAGACCTGGGTATATGAGTTGATCCAGCCAAGAGTTTTTCTAATCATATGAACTAATTGGTTAATGGCAGTTATAGAACTATAGGTTGTATAAAATTATTTATAAAGTCTAGGAAATCTAAAATTAAGTCATTGTTTGTTAGTTACATTAGATCCAAACTTCAGTATGGCATAACAACATGGAAACCCTGTAAGAAACCAAGCATGAGTAAACTGGAAAGAGTACAGCAGAACTATAACAACGGCATCCATGGATGTGAAAATGTAAGTTATAATGAAAGACTAAAATATCTGAACTTGTACAGTGTCTGTTGTAGATATCCAAGAGGAGACTTTATTCAAGTATATAGGGCATTTAGAGACAACTACCTCTTGAAATGTTTGGGGTTATCAAAACGTACTAGAGAATCAGACAACCTAAGAAGATGATTCTATAGGAATGAGAAGTCTACTAATTGGTTCTCTGACAGAGTAGTTGATGCATGGAACAAACTTCCAAATTACATTAAAGCAACTACTAGTTTAGATATATTTAAGAACAGCCTGGACACTTACTTGGGAACAAGTCTTTTGGTATATTGGAAAGTTACATGGGCATTAATGCCCACGCTTGAAATATTTGTATGTATGCATGCATGCATGCTTGTTAGGCTTCTATTTAGGTTTCTTCTTTTGAGATTTGTGAGAGTCAGTACTAAGTTACTACTGAGGCCTTTGAAGTCAAGGTTGAAAGTTTCAACTCCAGCAGCAACTCTTGTAGCTCTCTGGGAACGTACCAACCTCAGCAAAGACTAAATTTAAATACAGAAAATAAAATGCATTTCTTCAGTCCCAAAGAATGCTGGGGTGAAGGCATGACATATCTCTCATTTACTGACATTATGCTGTACATACAGACAAAACAGACATTGTACATTGCTTATCTTGAAGTGGAACTTTATGATGTTCTTCACATCGATCACTGCTACAGTAACCTCAGCTATATGGGTTAGATCCTGCCAAGGATACAAGAGCTGGCCAACTTCCAAAGATTCAGGGCACCTTCCATGTGCCCAAAAGTACAGTTTTGTACCTACCATAAATGTAGATGTTCGAAGATCCACATTGCTGCAGTCCTAACACTTGGGTAGTCCGCTGTCCCAGTCGGCCCGAATACCAAAGTATAAGGCTGACGTCGGTTAAGGCGCATTAGTCTGACGTCAGGACGTCAGGGTACAAATGCGCATGACCCACGTCATATCCTCAGTCTTTTCTTGCCCCAGATGTCAGAAGACCCTAAAAAGATAAGGCCAAAACCAAAAAACACCAAACATTCCTGTACCAAAAATATGTACAATATATACAAATTTACAAAAGTACAACCCCACCCACACAACCACCCCTAAACACAGAGGGGAAGGAGGGAGGTAATTGACTGCAGCAATGTGGATCTTCGAACATCTACATTTATGGTAGGTACAAAACTGTACTATGTTCTTCATCTCACATTGCTGCAGTCCTAACACTTGGGTAGAATCCCAAAGCAGAGGTAAGGGAGGCTGGCAAATCATAAAGAGGCTGGAGCTGTCAACATGCCCTGCAAAATAGCCGTGGCAAAACCAGCCCTAGATTTAGAGTAGAGAGGAAGGTGGTAATGCTTAGAGAAAGTATGCACTGAACTCCAAGTAGCTGCCTCCAAAATATCCTTAGTTGCCACCCCTTAGAAATGCTGTTGAAGTGGCAGTAGCCCTAGTGGAATGAGGCCTAATCCCAGCTGGAATCTCCTTGCCATGATGGGAATAACAAAATGCAATGCAAAACCCAATCCACTTAGAAATAGTTTGTTTTGACACAGGCTTGCCCTGAGAACTCAAAGCAAAAGAAACAAACAACTGCTGAGACTGCCTAAAATCCTTAGTCCTGCTTAAATAATAACGCAACTGCCTGTGTACATCTAAAGTGTGCAAAATCTTTTCCCCTTATTTTGGGGATCTGCATAAAAAGTAGGCAAATGAATAGTTTGGTTTAAAGCCACACTAGAGACCACCTTAGGCATAAAGGAAGGATTAGTGCGTAATGATACCCTATCCTTATGGAAAATCAAAAAAGGCTCAACCGCCATAAGGGCCTGCAATTCAGAAACCCTTCTTGCAGAAGTAATGACCAACAAAAAGCAGTCTTCCATGACAAGTATTTCAATTCAGCAGTAGCCGAGGCTCAAAAGGTTGTAGAGTAAGTTTCTCCAACACAAAATTGAGGTCCCAAGCAGGAGTAGGAGCTCTACGTGGGGGTCTTATATTCTTTGCCCCTCTAAGAAATTGCTTGAACAAAGGATGAGAAAACAATGGTGGGTCACAATCATAGTGAGCTGAAATTGCTGCAGCATGAATCTTAATGGAAGAGAAAGACAAACCTTTGTCCAATAACTCAGTAAGATATTGAAGAGCCACACTCAAATTAGGCTCAGAAACCTCCAAATCCTTTGCTGCACTCCAAAATAAAAATCTCTTCCATTTTTCTGCGTACACTTTCCTTGTACTAGGTCTTCTGGCTTCCAAAATCACATTCAAAACTTGTTGAGGAAGCTGAGACCTGCTGTGGTTCAAAACAGAATATGCCAGGCTGTTAGATGAAGAGAGTGAAGCTTGACATTGAGTAGATGACCGTCTCTGAGACAATAGGTGTGGAATCAAAGGTAAAGGCCATGGAGGCTTCCTTACCAGACTCCTCAGTAATGGGTACCAGTGTTGCCGAGGCCAATCTGGAGCTATTAAAATCATCCTTGGCTTGTCTTGTCTGACCTTTAGGAGTACCTTTGGGAGGAGAGGCAGAGGTGGAAAGGCATACACATGAAGATTTTTCCAACTGAAAGAAAGAGCATCCACTTTCCAAGCTGTGTGATGAAACCTTTTCGTGCAAAACTTTGGCAGCTGGTGGTTTAGTGGAGAAGCGAACAGATCTATGTCTGGAGTTCCCCATGACACTGTCAATTTCCGAAATACATGAAGATCCAGTTTCCACTCGTGGGGATCCATGATTTGCCTGCTTAACACATCTGCTAAGGAGTTCTGTGCTCCCGGCAGAAACCTTGCCTGAAGATTTAGTTGCAAGCTGAGAGCAGTCTCCCACAAAATCATTGCTTGCCTGCATAGAGGATAAGAATGTGTTCCCCCTTGTTTGTTGATGTATCACATGACAGTTGTGTTGTCTGTTAGAATCAACACCTGCCCTGGAAGAAGTAACTCCTTGAAAGCCATTAATGCAAACTGGACTGCTAACATCTCCTTCATGTTGATATGTAGATGCTGTAGTCTGGCAGGCCACTTGTCTTGTATCCACTTTCCATTCAGATGAGCTCCCAAGCTATGTCTGAGGCATCTGTCGTTAGAATCTGACTCGCCTCTGGCCGGGTCACAGAGAGTCCCTTGTTTAGGTGACATTCCTGAGCCCACCACAAAAATTCCTTTGGAATGCAAGGTATTATTTGAATGACAGTGTCCAAATCCTGGCAGTGCTGTGTCCACAGATTTTGAGATACCATTGCAGCTTCCTCATATGCAGTTTGGCATTGGGAAGCACCAGAATACAAGATGCCATGAACCCTAAGGCTTGAAGGACTGTCCTTGCAGTCAGCCCGGACTGAAGAGATAGTTGATGGAAGTAAAGGGAAAGATTCTTTTGTTTGTCCGGGGTTAAAAAGGCCATCTGGGTTGCTGTATTCAGTCTCACACCCAGAAAGCACATGTCTTGAGAGGGTACTAGACTGGACTTTATTTCGTTCACAGAATACCCCAGGCATCTTAGCACTGCTATCACATATTCCAAATGCTGAAAAAGGTCTTCCTTTTCTTGAGCCAGGATCAGGCAATCGTCCAAGTAAGGATAGATTTGTATTCCTTTTAGCCTGAAGTAAGCTATCACTGGAGTCAGAACTTTTGTGAATACTCTGGGCGCAGTAGATAAGCCAAAGGGCAATGCAGAGAACTGATAATGGGAATTCCCAGCTCGAAAACGCAGATACTTCCTGCAACTTTGTCTGATAGGCACATGAAGGTAAGCCTCCTTGAGATCTAAAGTTACCATCCAGTGATCTTTTCCCAGCAGAGGTAAAAGCTGTTGTAACGTCAACATTTTGAACTTGGGAATGTCCAGATAAGTGTTGAGGATAGATAAATCCAAAATTGGTCTCCACGTGTTCCCCTTTTTTGGTACTAGGAACAGGCGAGAATAAAATCCTAGGCCCCTTTCTGGCACAGGAACCGCTGAATGGCCCCTATTTGAAGTAACAGAGAAATTTGCTTGTGAGCCTCTTTTCTTTGTAGAGGAGGAATGTCTGGCATGCCTTTGAAAGGAGGCAAGGTATGGAAATAAAACCTGTAACCGTGGTGAATGATATCCAAAACCCATCTGTCTTGGGTAATTAAACTCCAATTTTCTTTGAAAAGTGCCAGCCTTCCTCCCAAAGGTGCTGCCAGACGAGAAGGCTCTGGCAGCTGAAAAGGCAGGTCATTGGGTCTGTTTACGAAAGGACTGACCCCTGCCCTCACCAGAAGACTGAGCAGGTGAACTCCTGTTCTAGGCCTAAAAGAACCTTGAGCTCTGCCCCTACCACGTCTAGACCTACCCCTAGACTGGGAATCATAAGAAGGATATGTCCACCCCTTAGTAGGCCAATTTCTACTAAACTTCGGAGGCTGAACCTGCAAAAAATCTTTAACAGTCTGCATAGACTTAGCCTTGTCCTCCATTTTCTTTAAAACTGCTTCCACAGGCGAACCAAACAACACATCAGACTGTAACGGAGCATCCAAAATCCTTGTTTTAACATGCTCAGCTAAATTCTGATCCCTCAGCCAGGCGTGCCTGCGAAGAACAGAACCAGTGGCAGCCACCCTCGAAGAGGCCTGTACAGCATCAAAACCACATTGCAAAGAATGCTTACCCACCTGTTCAGAAACATGAACTAAATCCTGCAACTCTTTACACTCAATACCTTCCGCCAGAGTATCCACCTTAGACTTCAATTGTGAAAGGAGATAATTTTGGTATTTTAACATGTGGAACTGGCAATTCAAAGCCCTCATGGCTAAAGTGGAAGAAGTATACACCTTCTTTCCCCACCTATCCAAAGCCCTTGCCTCTTTATCAGGAGGAACAGGATTTTTAACAACAGAAGCCTTAACACCTTTAGGCCCCTGAGAAACAGTTTCTGGGTCTGCCCTAGGACTCTTAAAAGATACTTATGAGCTTCAGGCACCCTATAATACCTATCCGGTTTAACTGGGGCAGGAGGCAAAGAATCAGGGTTCAGGGAAGCCTCTGCAAAAACATCTTCCACCACATCCAGAACAGGAGGTATAGCCAAAGGCCTATGCTGGGGTAGAAACAAAATTCCCTAAGCCTTTTCCTGGAATCAGAGAAATCTTGACCTTCCCATTTAAAATGCTCCCTCATGGAATGAAGAGTCTCTGAAAAGAAAAATCCTCAGGAGGAGAAGCCAAGGGGTAGAATCATCTACATCAGAATCAGAATAAGGAGGATACTCCTGTAAGTCTTCAGCCTAAGACTCAGAAGCCTCCGAACACTGCTCAAAACTCTCAAGCTCAGGTTCCACCCTAGGCCTCTTATCAGGAGGGGGCATAGAACCTCTAATCATAGTAATCAAATCTTCTGCCATTTTAAGCATATGTTTCTTAGGCAGAGACCCTGAAGAACTAGGAGAGACACCCACTGAAGTTAAACCTGGCCTGCCTCTCGAAGAAGCCTTGGAAACAGAAGGGGAGGGCCTAACCACCTTAGGAAGGGAGGGGAGAACAGCTACCTGAGAAGCCCCTTCAGCCTGGCCTACCTCCTGAGAGGACACATCTTGTAACAGTAAAGTGTCTCCCTGAGACTCCAAAGAAACTTCTGGCAGAACCTCCGGCTCCACCGAGCCTTCCAAAGAACCGACGTCCGGGACAGACGGTTCTTCCAACCTAGGCTTTGCTGCTTTGTCCTTGCGCTTTTTAGACGAAGCGGGCGTCGGAGCATCCGACGGCATTTTATAATTACAACGCTTCCCAAAAACTAACCTGGCACAGTCTAATCTTCTCTTTATAGTGCGTTTGTTAAATCTAGCACAAGAGCGACATCCAACAACGTCGTGCTCAGGCCCTAAGCAAGGTATACACAAGGTATGGTAATCCCTATGAGGTATCTGTTTCCCACAAGAAATACAGTTATTCACTTTTTCTGACATCCGGTTAAATACTGAGGCAAGAAAAAAACAAAATATTCCCCAACGGGGTACTTAGCCAACTTTGATTCGGTCTGAAACTCCGACTTCAGAAACTTTCAGAACGCCAACCTGCACTCGCAATACTGCTTCTGCATCGGACCATGCGGCAAAAAAGACTGAGGATATGACGTCGGTCATGCGCATTTGTACCCTGACGTCCTGACGTCAGACTAATGCGCCTTGACCGACGTCAGCCTTATACTTTGGTATTCGGGCCGACTGGGACAGCGGACTACCCAAGTGTTAGGACTGCAGCAATGTGAGATGAAGAACATCTGTCACACAGCTCAACATGAGCTGACTAAAAAACAAGTTTGGGTGCAAAGACTTCACAGCTTTACTGACACTGAACAGTATATGCTCCTTCTGAGGCTTTTGAGGATCAACATTTAGCTTGTACTTTCCAAGGCTGGGCAGATAAGTTCTTTTTGGGGAAAAAAGCTTCCATGTTCTTATATTTACTGATGATTTATTACTTTGCTCTTCAGGACAATTATTTTAAAGCTAGATATGATTTGCTTTATTGGACTATCTTGAGACTGCTAACGTTCTTTTAAATGGAACACTCATTTTTCCATCAGTTTTATAGTGTAAACCAACTGATGACATATTTTCTAAGGGGAAATTGTGTTTAATTTTCCATTGTGGGGGCTGCCCATAGTGTTTAAAAGTGCTTATCACTGTGTTTTTCTGTCAAAAGTAACTTCTGTGGACTGATAGTTTTACCAGCATTTGTTGCTTGTTTTCCCCAGGAAAGAGGCACCATTTTCAGCTTGCCTATGGAACAGTCAGTCCGTCTTTATTCCAGCCATAACAATAAAAAGTTAAGCAAATAACCTTTACCCCCAGAGCAGACTAGCAATTTGCCTCAGCCACAGGTGGTTACCTCTGTTGTACCTTAGACTATTCTTCCTTTCCTCAAATCCCTCTGGTGTAGCACCTACAGCAAATATGGATTGGGGGTTAGCCATGGCTGTTGGGAGTCCCCACAGTGGGCAAGGGATATCTTGTCGGTCTTGGGAGAGGGAACATGGAATGTTTCCTTGTCATGTCAGAAAGTTGTGCCCATCCCTGAGGAAGCAGTAGCAGCTACTGTTAGTAACACAGTTGACCCCATTTTTCCTGTCAAAAAGAAACAGAAAGCCAAGCATGTATCTACTCCTCCTTAAATTTCTTTGATTAAAGTAGTTTACTGGGACTGGTTCACAGTTTAATTCAGGCTATTGATCCTTCTTGTAGAGTGGTTTCTGTTAAGAGAAAGGGGGATGCTTCTTTTCCTGAACAGATTCAAGATTTTGAATTTGAACAGGAAGATGCAGGGATGGATTCAGGGTTTTGTCCTCAGACTTCTGATTCAAACTCAGAGGAGAGCTCAGTTTCTGATTTTTCCTGTGGGAGGTTTCACTTTCACTAAGACTGTTACTAGAATGTCCCTGCATTTTTAGTGGGAAAAGAATGAGGCTTCTCAGTGTCTCAGAAAATACTATGACTTGTTACAGAACGATTTTCTAGAATATACACACGTTCCTTGTGTCCTATCTGCTTTACAGGATGAAGTTTTCCTGACAGTCAGCCAGCTGTCCCTAAAAACGCAGTTAGGAAGTATCACGTTTCTCTGTCTTTTAAATCTTTATACACTATTCCCAAACCTGACCCAGCAGCTACAGTCCTAGTTGATTCCACTGCAACCAAGGACTTAGGCAAGGGCATAAAGTGTATACTTCTGCAACTCTGATTTGCAGAATTTTAAACTGTCAGACTTGTATGTTAAAGTTTGTTCTGACATGTTGTGATATAACGAGGAGTGTTTTTATCTACAGTTTCTTCCTGTGAAGAAAAAAATGCTTTAAATAACTTACTTTCTTCTATTGCACAGGTCACTACTCCTTATTTGCAGTGTGTGTATGATTCTGTTGATACTTCTTTTAGGGGTATGGCCAGTGGTACTGTTTTAAGGAGGTTTACGTGGTGCATTCTCAGAACCTCCCAGACGATTTAAAAAATAGATTTTAAATTCTCACTTAGATATTTATTGTTTGGCCTCTCTGCTGCAGAGGTGATCAAAAAGTGCGATGAGAACAGGCAAGCTGCTCCAGGGATTCTCCAAGATTTTTCAGCCCTCCTTTTCCAAATTGTCCAAGGGATTTTTTTCCTCCTTATCCAATTTGGCAAAAACAGAATTCAGGTAAAAGACGTTTAAACAGAAGTGGCAAGGGGTTCCAAAATGTAGTCTCAAACCTCCCAAAACCAAGGACAATCCAACAAGTCTGAATGACTATTCAAGAAATCTTCTGCCCCCCTCCCCCCATTTCTCTTCCAGAAAGTCTGAAGAATCTCCATTTTCTCTTTAGCAACAGATTGCTTCAGACAAAACAGGTTCTGAAAATCATTCCACAGGGTTACAGATGGCAGGAGGAGGAAATTCCTCCTCTTCAGGTGGTCATTCCTCATTCTGCAGATCAGACTCTCTTGTTTCCTCTTGTTCTTCATCATATGCTTTCCCAAGGAGAGATAGAACCAGTTCCTCCTTCCCAGATGGGAACAGTGCCCAAATTCAAAATGATGTCACTTTTACAACTGGTTACCTCTTCCTCCTCTTTCAACTTTCCTGGCAGAACTAGACTTTAAAGATGCAAATCGTTGTATCCCTACTCATCCAAAATTCTGGCGTTTATTAACATTTTGTGTTTCTGGATCACATTGTCAGTTCTCTGCCTTACCCTTTGGGCTATCAACTGCACCAAGTGTGTTCACAAAGTGTCTTATTCCATGGACAGCTCATTGTAAGCTACAGGGTATCCATATTTTTCCATATTTAGACGAATTGCTCATTTTCGCAGAGTCTTTTTCAAAATGCCAGGAGTCTCCCTCTGGGGTGAGTGATCTCTTACACAAGCTGGGATTCCAAGAGAACATTCAAATGTTCCAGGACTCCAAGCATTCCACAATTGTGTTCCTGGGATGTCAACTGGACAGACACCTCAGTTCAAAGAGCTTTTCTTCCACATGAAGAACAGATCTTGTTTAGATCTGTTTCTAAGCTTGTCCACTCAGATTTCAGTCACTAAGAGGGAATATCTCCATCTTTTGGGTCTCATGGCATCTATGATTCGCATGATACCCCTGGCAATACAGTGAAATCTGAAATCTCTTTGGTTCCAGCATCAACACCCTTTATCATTTCAGATGCCAGTACTGGAGGTTTGTCAGAAGAGAAATGTTTTGGTGGAGACAACAGACATTTTTAAATCTAGGTCTACACTTCTCCATCCCTGCTCCAAAGCAGTCAGTTACCACCGATACTTCGGACTTTGCTTAGAGATCAGTTTCAGGACAAGCAAAACTGCAGAGGGTGAGAGACACCAGGGACAGATACAAGCAAATAAATATTACAACAATGCTTGCCTTGATCAAGGCACTTGACTTTTTGAACCATCTTTGGTCCCTGGGACCTCTTCAAGTGGTTACAGAAAATACAACAGGCACGTGGTACATCAACAAGCAAGGGAGAACTATGCTATTCCCCCTCTGCAGAGTAGCTCAGGATACAGCTTCACAGCACAATCTCACTCTTCAAGTATCCTACATTCCATCATAGTAAAACTGTGTGGCAGACAAGCTAAGCAGGACCAGTACAGACCCTCATGAATAGAAACTAGATTGAGGGTCTTCCAAGATTTGATCCATCTGTGGGTAGTTCCTCAAGTGCACCTCTTTGCCTCCTGTCTGAACAATCAGCTGGCAAAATTCTGTTCCAGGACTTCATGCAAGAAGGCCTAGAAGATAGATGCCTTTTCTTTTCTTTGGACAGGAATGTTCCTGAATACCTTTTCATCCTTTCCACTAATATCCAGAGTATATCTAAATATGCAGAAGGAATCCCACCCCCACCCCGTGGTTCTCACTCCTTTTGGAAACAGCCACGGGCAATTACTACAAGCTTCCTCCCAGAGTGGACCTAGTCACACAAGAACCGGGGTGTTTTATACATGCTGACATAAATCAATCTTCAACTGACTGTCTGGATGATAGGGTCTTAATTTATTTCAGGCACTTGTTTTCTGAGCATGTGTAGCAGGTTCTAATGGAGGCAAGAAAGCCTGCTACTGGAAAATCATACATTAGGAAAAGGAAGAGGTTTTCCTAGTTTGTGCCAACGACATAACCAGCATCCATTCAGGGCTAGTTGTTCTCTGTTTTTACAGTATTTGTGTGAGTTACTATCTTATGACCTTTCTTATACCTCTATCAAGGTTCACATATCGGTCCTTTCAGCATGTCTGCACATGGATCCTCCTCTTTCAAGGCAGTCTCATGACAAAATATTCTTGAAAGGTGGTTTTGCATTACAGGCCTCCAAGTAAAGCAAGTGGCACCTCCTTGGGATCTTAATTCTGTGTTGCAGAAACTAATACATGTTTAAGCCAAAGTATCCATCTCCCGGTTTTCTTCCCTGAACCAAAAAAATAAGGGAGAAAGGATACCTTGGATGTCTACAGACAACTTGGGTACTATCTTGACTAAACTAATCTTTCAGATCTTCTGATCAGTTGTTCATTTGTGAAAGTAAGAAAAGGCAATCTGCATCAACACAGACTATCTAAGGTTATTACCTTTTGTTATACACACCATGACAAATCAATTGTAAGCAGGGTCAAGGCCCACTTTGCAAGGTCCCTGGCTTCATTTATGGCTTTTTGGAAAGGGTTGGATTCTAGAAGTATTCTGGAAATTGCTACTTAGTCCCTTTGTACATACTTTTACAAAGCACAATAACCTTGATTCCCTCTCTAAGTCTAGATCAAGTTTAGGTAGGACCATTCTCTGGGTGCTTCTAGACCCTTCTCCTTTCTCCTCCCAAATAGTTAGCTATGGTAAACTACTCGTATAGCTAAGGATACTGCAGCAGTGATCAATAGGAAGAACACAGTACAGCTGTGCAAATAGAACTTATCATAACTGTAGATGTTTGAATGGTCACTGCTGCAGCAGCCACACACCCCCTCTCTCATGCCTCTTGTTTTTTTTCATCCATATTTTATGCTAGGGTATGGACACTTATTTTGTTATTCCTAACGTTGTTCTTTCATGGCTCAGCCTCCCTTTCCCTGCTGGCAGGAAGGCTCTGAAGGACTTTGTGCCCAGACTTGTCTTTTAGTCAGCTCATCTCAAACTGCTTGAGGCTCTCTAGTTCGATCCTCAGCTGGGGTGCCTTCTTTGCGGAGTCTGCATGTCCTCCCTGTGGTCGCATGGGTTTCCTCCCACATCCCAAAGACATGCTGTAGGTGGATTGGACACACTAAATTGGCCCTAGGTGTGAGTGTGTGTGTCTTCTGTGGAAGGTTGGGTGCCAGGCTGGCAACTCGACACCGTAAAACTGCACTGCCAATCATGAGGGGACAGGTGATCCGCTGTGGCGACCCCTAACCGGGAAAAGCCGAAAGAAGAAGAAGATCTCGAACGGCTTGACAGTTTGAGTGATCTGAATAACTGCACCCAAAGCTGAAACAAGTATTACAAGAGAGAGAAACTGAGTTTACTCAGTAAAACTGTGAACCTTTTAATGCTGAATTACAGAAACAGCCTGGGCTTTTCTCTGAAAACTGAAGATCACCCCTCTTAGTGAACTATAGGTAAAGATGAAGGACCTGTTACCCTGCAAAAATTTGAGGATGCCAAAACTAACATCTGATAGCAGAGTCCTGCTGTTAACAAGGATATATCAGATACTACTGTTAAACAAAAAAAACAAAGAACAAGAAGTGTACTTCTGTGAGGAAGAAATTGCTTGGTACATTCATAAATTGTTTTTATGACACACTGGCTGAGATTCAAATAAAAGCTGCCTTGCATGTAGAATGCACTGGTATCAAATTGACCATGAACAAACAGTTGCAAGCGAATATCAAGTCAACGTCCCATGCTGCAGTGCAATGTAATAAGCACAAGCATACAATGCACGATATATATTCAAATTATCGTAGTGACATACAAATAAAACAGGGCAGGGAAATGAGGCTTTTAAGAAAAACAAGTATATGCAGGTTTGCCACTTACCACATTTTTCCCAGACTTGCTAGAAATCAGAATGATTGTCTAAAAGCCCAAAAAATGCTTTATACTCCAGTATTTATTAGCAGCAGAAATGGAATGCCTTTTTTTTTTTTTAAGAATTGTTAAAATGGTGCAGTTGAGTATGAGGTAAAAAAAATAGGACGTATCACTTGTACCACAAAATGGGAGTGGAGATAAGTGCAGAGGCCAGGGAAAAGTCTGGGACTAGAGACATAAGGAGCATGGCTTCACTCCAGTTTCTGCTGCAATGAAAAGTGCCATTCGAAGTATATATAATGTGAATACAGTCACTATTCACACTCAAAGGAGCCAATACTGGTATCAGCCAAGCAACAGCACACTATAGCTTTGAGAGCAGCAGGTGTACATATATGTCAAGTGAGCTATAACCACTGCTACCAAATGTGAAGGAGACATGGCTGATTATCTACCAAACAGGGTGCTAGAATGGCATCAACAGGGTTTAACTATCACTACTGCCAACCAGGTGTGAATGATCAGTGGCACAACTGCCTTCAAAAGGTGAAGCATTAGCAAGTGCACAACAATCTGTTTCAATAACTACTACTGAAAGCGCAATCTGGCTCCCAGAGCTTAACTCATTAACACCTATTGAGTGTGGAATGTCACACCTCTGGCAGCCTATACTTGCATTCCAGAGCATTTCCTGGAAAATAAATAAAAAAAAAAGCAAAAGATAAATATATTTTGTGAACAATAGCAACTATTAAAATTGTACAATTAGCAATCTTATCAGTAAGAAGTATTCTTTACAGTGATAATAGTCAGTGCACTCAGTAATTTCCATAACTGCTGTAATATTGTCTAATGCACGCAAATCCCAAATTATATATTTTCTAAACTTTCACAAACATATTTTCATACCCTGGAAACTATACCACCTAGATATCTATTTTTTGTTAACCAGCCATAAGCTTTCACATGACAACAAGAAATTCCTCAACAAGTGCACGTTTAGCGAGATATTTACAGAAATACGCAAACATATGTTTAATTGTATAATTAGCAATATGAACAATACCAGATATCTTTCAAGATGTGCAAGTTACAGTACAAATATCAAAGACTGTTTTCTTCAAAAATATCTAAGGTGCCAGTTAATGTCATGCAGCAGTTTGCAAGTCACTCGTTTTTTGAAGTATTAAGTCCATTTATTTATTTGACATTTGTTAACCAGGAAAGTCAAACTGATCAGGAACCCATTTTCAGCAGATGGCAGGGGAGAAAAGCTCCACAAAGTAAAACACTGACAAAATAAAAATTACAGAGATATTAGATTTACATGTGGGAGCATAGGTTATATGTTAAAAGGCAGACAACTGGTATATATTTACAACATTAAAATTTGAAAAGAAGTACATAGATACAGATTTATACAGTTAATAAATTCCTTTTTACATATGGACATATTGCTTACTTTCATAATTACTAACAAACTAGCAATATTTCCAGTATAATGTTATATAAACCAACACTTTTAGTGACTTGTTCTCTCTCCCACATTGGTGTTTCACACCATGCCCCTCAATAACATGTAGGTCTCTCAGTTATGAGAATACGAACATAAATGTAAAATATTAAGTGGCAAACAAAGATTAATTTCTCCACTGCAGGGCATCATAGGCTAACAATCTTAGTGCCATTTTGTTAATAACTCATTGTCCTTTCTAACACTGCCTATTATTAGCTGATAAGTCTCTTGGTTAAAGAAGACGGACTTAAGGCTCTGGATACTATAAGAAGGTATGGGTATGAACATGGTGTATACAAAAAGGCATTTTAGGCCTGAGTGAGTTAAAGGGAATATGCACCACTGTCCTAGGTATGGGTTTCCAACTTCTACAACCACACTGGACTGGAACGCACTGCTGGTTACTTACATTGCAAAGTCTTTCACCACTCTCTCTGTGAACCAATACCTTCAAGTGCCCCTTTATCTACTGTAATAACCTTTCACACGCACAAACAGAAAATTAATTCTCAGAGAAGGCTGGCATAATTATCCAATCCCCCACAGCTTTCTACCCGGGCTGGTACTACTGCCACAACTCTGGAAGAGACGAGAAACTTCCAGTTTTCGGTTGTCCTGAAATCAAGCCTAATATGAAATACACTGATTACTCTCTCTTTCACTAATCATGAGCCTAAGCTGCCTTATGGAAGGTGTGTGCAACACAGTTAAGCAACAATGTAAAGAAGGATTACCATTTTCTCATATCATAGTGCCTACATATTCTTATATAAAAACAAATACTAGCCACAACAGCTTAAAGGTAAATAAATTAACTTTGCTTACATAAAGAAAATGGTGTGCAGGCAGAGTAAAATAGATGCAGATTGGCATACAGGAAAATAATTAAACAAGGCAATAAACACAGGCAATACGAATACAGAAGAAAGAAAAAACTAAAAGCTCCAGATATCCAAGTTCCCTGGTTAGCTTATTACAAAAAAAAAAAAAAAAAAACTGAATCTGAACAGATAGCTCGCATACACAGATGGTTCCACACATACTAGGCAATACAGTGTTACATAAACTGCTACAACAAAACCATTATGCAGCATATTTCCCCCCATCCCAATGTCCCTGACAATTATAATCACTTTGTTATCAGGGAAAAGCATCATAAAATCTTTTTTTTTTTTATTTTACTCACCATGACAGCCACCAAAGTTTGTGGAAAAGAAGTGTTGTGTAAACTCTTACCATAACCGTAGATGTCCTTCTCTTCCATGTTGTAGTATTCATTACGAGGGATTCCCTGCCATAAGCGATCCCAACGTCTGGCCAGAATACAAAAGCCTTTTACCACTGCTAAGTATGTGGGACATTGCACATAGGGCCAAAGCAGGTGTCAGACATAAAAGTGACGTCCGCACGTACCATCCTCAGAACTGAATGCCCCAGGAAGAACATCAGCCTAAGGTACAAAGGCGGAAACACACATTCAAAGAAAGAACAAGAACCAAGGAAAAGGTACAACATGGAAGGACATCTATGGTTATGGTAAAATTTTACACAACTAATCAATCTATGTCTTTCTATTCCTATGTTGTAGTATTCATTACATGATGGAGAGTACCACAGCTCATTAAGGAAAAAGGGAGAGGGAAGAATTGGAGGGACTCTCTACAAAGCCATAAAGAATGGCTCTAGCACAACCTGCTCTAGACCTGGAAATGTCATCCAACTTGTAATATTTAGTAAAGGCATGCAAAGAAGTCCAAGTAGCTGCTGCTAAAATGGAGGAAGTATTCAAACCCTTTTTTTTCAAATAACTTTTTATTGAATATTTTCTTACATAAAATACAAGTAGAGAGATAAACAAGATGCAACTGTGCATACAGTTGAATGTTACAGAACGTTTAACATGAGGAAGTTATTCAATAGCTAATACACATTTGCTAAATAACATTTGAAATAGCTAGGATACAGTATTGGATAAACACAAGGAAATTGTTATTTAATATGTTAATCATGGTAATATTATTTTAACATTTCACTTGTACATTACAGTGACAAATGAGAGCAAATTTAGAAGTATAACACCAACCTACACAAAGATATCAGTCTACTCTACTAAATCTTATATACAGATTTACAAAAAATTGTCGCCTTAGATAATGCAGTTACTACTCCCAACTAAGATATGTTTTTACTACCTTTGTTTTATTAGCATTTGTCTTGCAATTTATGATAATATATCAATTAATGTTTTGCAGTAATTTTGATATGTTTGGTTCTTCTGACTTTTTGTATAAAGCTTCTTAGCCAATATATGCTTTTTGGCCCTGCTTTTGTATTCTGACCAGGTTAGTCTTGATCTGTCTATGCAGTTCTTTGCTATGCAAGATTTTAACAGGGTGCATAGTATTGCATGATTAAAGAAATTATTACTCTTGCTTTTGAACATATGCAGTATTGCTGTCTCCCATGACAAAGTGAATTTTGAATAGTCTGATTTCTCAGAGTAATCTTAGTGAGCACCAGAGTTTATAAACTGTTTTGCAGCTCCAGAAGATGTGGAGGATATCTGCCTCAATATTAGGACAGAAGGGACAGTAAGGTCACTTAGATGGATTGAATTTGTTTAGGTGTACAGGTGTATAGTATGCATTACTAAAAATCATGATCTGGGTATATATTAAATTTTCATATGGCGTCAGTTTCATAGTAATTCTAACAGCTGATTCCTTCCGATTGACTGTTATGGTACTATCTTTTCCTTCCCAAAACTTTGAGAAAAGTATTGTATTTTGATATTTAATTTTTGCTATTAATTTATATTTATTTGAAAGCATTTTCTTTTTAAGAGCAATTTTTGAATTTGTTGTGCTAATTTGACATCTTGCTCAATTACATTAATATCTTTGGTTATTATACTAAGTATAGGACTTAATTACCACTTTATAATTATTGTTTGCTCTAAGTAGATTTATTGTATTTTCCATTGAGAGGTTTTGTATTTGGTAGAAGTTCCATACTGTATATTTTTTTTATTAATGGGTATGTATCTAGCTTTATCATGGAGTTTGCTAATTTTATATTTGGGTTATGTATTGGTTGTAGCAGAGTAATTGTGTCTAAGATTTATTGATATCAGTAATTTCTTGAAAATTTCAGTGTTATTAATTAAGGTTGGGTGAATTTTTGCTGTCTTAAGGATATCTTGATTTACTCCTAGAATTGAAATAACTGAAAATATATACAATTTTAACTATCATACAATAATTATTTTGCATTCCAAAGAACATCACAACATTGCTAGGGTAAACGCTACCCAGCCAGCAACTTAGTTATGAATATAACAGATGTTTTTAACCCAATTAGGCACTGTGTGTAACTTATGGCTTGTGCTAATGGAATACAATATAATCTTGCAGAATGTTCCATATGTCTAGCTATATACCTTTTCTCTAACCTTCTTCTGAATGTTATATATAATACAAAAATAACAAACCTGACCTAATAGAGCAATGGACTCATTAACTGTAGAGTGTATCATACAATATGGCATGAGCAGATGTTATATACTACCATTCTTATAATTCGTCTAGACAAGCAGATAAAATATAGCTCCTTTATATTCTTCAAATTAAAATGCATCTAATACACACACTATTATCATGACCTTTCTCTAGAACTCCTACTGCTAGTTGATAAAGACAAAAAAACTGTTGAATGAGCAAAAAGTCAGTTTTATTTACAGGAGTATAACCACAAAGTCCTATGTTATAATACTTCTTTTCTTCATGAGCAGTCTTATTCTGCATAGATCCCTTTAACCTTAGCTTTTTTTTCTTTCATTTCTTGTTAAAGTCTTGCTTTTCAGCTTCCATCATTCAAACTGTCAGTTATTTACCAATATTCTTCTTCTTCTATACTTGCCTTTAATTTACTACTGCTAGTGATTTAAGGAAAGTTTTTAGTACCTGTGAGATTATGGAGCCACAAATTGTTTCAAATCCTTAACTGCAGTTGTCTCTTGATTTTCAGCATTTTAATACAGCAACTTACTTCCTGGATGGCATTTTGTTCGAACTGAAGGCTCTCTTAGTGTAATCACATAGTTTCATGCTTCTTTTTGGGACTTCTAGGCTGCCGTAGACTTGATTTGGCTCTGACATCACTGGACGAGTTACTTGACGTGCGGTGCAAGGTCAAAAAGTCACGGGACATCTGATGTGGCTTAACTTCCTAGAAAAACGGCTTTAGAATGTTGTAACGTAAAGGAAAGACTAAGGAGTCTTTTTCTTGCAATATAAAGGTAAAAAATCTTCAGAAACTACAAAATAATGCTTAAAAATACAAGCAATGCCTGTACTTCATCGGATTTAAAGTAATTTACTATTTAGATTAATTTTAAATACTGATAGAAAAGTACAGTTGTGTACCTACCATAAATGTAGATGTTCGAGTGTATTCACTGTTGCAGTCATTACACTTGGGTTATCCTGCTGGCAGGCTACCCGCAGTCGGCTTGAATTCCAAAGTCCTGGTCCGGCGTAGGTTGCTGTCACCTCTTCCCTGACGTCAGTGCGACAGGGGTATAAAAGATGCAGCCGACGCCATTTTCTTCAGTTTTTCTTGCCCCAGATGTCAGGTGCCCCCAAAAGGGTAAGTGTAAAAATTATGAACATAAAAAAGCATGCACATAACCTTCATCTACAAGCAAACATACCACATTAGTAGTATAGAATAGAGAGGTACAGATAAGTCCCAGCAAGGAAAAAGGGGGATGGTGGGAGGGAAACCTGGACTGCAACAGTGAATACACTCGAGCATCTACATTTATGGTAGGTACACAACTGTACTATGTTCAAAGTGTTTCACTGTTGCAGTCATTACACTTGGGTTGAATCCCAAAGCTGAGGTTGGGTGGCTGGGCCTAAATAAAGTTTGGAGTGGCTATGAGGCCCTGCAGAACTGCAGTGGCAAAGCCTGCTCTGGATTTAGAGTAGAGAGGTAAATGGTAGTGCTTTGTAAAAGTGTGCACTGAAGTCCATGTTGCAGCCTCCAAAATATCCTTGGTTGGTACTCCTCTGAGGAATGCTGCTGAAGTAGCTGCTGCTCTGGTAAAATGTGGCCCAATGCCCTTGGGCACAGATTTGCCATGTTGTGAATAGCAGAAACGAATGCAGTGGCCTATCCATTTTGAAATAGTCTGCTTTGAAATGGCTTTTCCTTGGGAACCTGCAGCATATGCCACTAAGAGTTGCTCAGTCTTTCTGAAGGCTTTAGTCTTGTCCAAGTAAAAGCGTAGCTGTCTGTGTATGTCCAAAGTATGCAGACGTCTATCCCCCTTATTCTGTGGGTTTGGATAAAAGGTAGGCAAATGTATGGTTTGGTTAAGAGCCACGCTGGACACTACCTTAGGCATAAATGTGGGGTTTGTTCTTAGAGAAACCCTGTCCTGATGGAAAATAATAAAAGGTTCCACAGCCATTAGTGCCTGTAACTCTGAAACTCTTCTTGCTGAAGTTATTGCTAGGACAACAGCGGTTTTTCCATGACAAGTATTTTATCTCTGCTGTATTGGCTGGTTCAAAAGGAGGTAGTGTGAGTTTTTCCAAGACAAAGTTGAGGTCCCATGTAGGTATTGGAGCTCTTTTTGGAGGTCTTATGTTTTTGGCCCCTCTGAGAAACTGTCTTAGCAGTGGATGAGAAAAAATAGGTGGATCCGTATTGTAATGAGCTGAAATGGCAGAGGCATGGATCTTAATTGATGAGAAGGATAGGCCTTTGTCCAGCATCTCAGTTAGGTATTGCAAAATCTGAGGAATATTAGGCTCTAGTGAGTCAATCCCCTGAGCTTGGTTCCAAGCACAGAATCTTTTCCATTTTTCTGCATAAGATTTTCTGGTGCTGGGCCTCCTGGCCTCCAAAATAACATCCATAACTGCTTTAGAGAAAGGTGTGTTTTGAATGATTACATTATCCGTCATGCAGCCAGATTTAGGGTTCTGAGTTGCCTGTGCAAGATCTGATTGTTCTGTTGGGTCAGCAAATGAGGTATTAGAGGTAACGTCCAGGCTAGGCCTTGAGACAAGCTCTTTTGGATTGGGTACCAGTGCTGGCGTGGCCAGTCTGGGGCAATCAGTATCATTTTTGGCTTCTCTTGTCTGACCTTTAGGAGTACCTTGGAGAGGAGAGGCAGAGGAGGGAAGGCATATACTGTAAGGGCTTTCCAGCTGAATGAAAGGGCGTCCATTTTCCATGCTTGCTTGTAATAAGTCCGAGAGCAGAATCTCTGTAGCTGGCAGTTGTGAGGGGTGGCGAACAGATCTAAGTCTGGGCATCCCCATTTCTCTGTTATCATGTTGAAGATTTGTGGATCCAGTTTCCACTCGTGAGGATCCATGAGGTTTCTGCTTAGTCTGCCAAAGTATTTGTCTTTCCTGGCAGGAATTGTGCTTGCAGATGTACTTGGTAAGTCAATGCTGTGTTCCTCAAAGTCATGGCTTGCCTGCAGAGGGGGTAGGAATGCGTGCCTCCTTGCTTGTTTATGTACCACATGACTGTAGTATTGTCCGTCTTTATCAGTAGTTGTCCTGGATGAAGTAGGTCCTTGAAGGCTGTCAGGGCATTTTGTACAGCTAGCATCTCTTTTTGATTTATATGTAGATGCATTTGGTTTGTGGGCCACGTGCCCTGAATACATTTTCCTGCCATGTGCGCCCCCCCAGGCATAATCCGATGCATCTGTTGTTAGTGTCTGCCTGGCAGTGGGTAAGGTGAATGGCTGTCCCTTGTTGTGGTGACAGGCCTGTGCCCACCATAGAAATTCCTGTTGCAGGCAGGGAATAAGAATAATTACTGTTTCCAGGCTGTGGCAATGTTGAGTCCAAACACTTTTTAGATACCATTGTAGTTTCCTCATATGCAGTTTTGCATATGGAATTAGTAGAATGCAGGATGCCATGTAGCCCAGAGCCTGCAGAATTTTTCTTGCAGAAAACTGGGTCTTTGTTGCCATGTCTTTGAAGTAAGAAGTCAGATGCCTTTGTTTGTCTGGCGTGAGATAAACCATCTGGGAAGTTGTATTTAAGCTTGCACCCAGGAATATTATCTCTTTGAGAGGGCATTCATTTTGATTTCTTTTCGTTTACTGTGTACCTTAGGCAAATTAGTAATCTTTTTACAAATGCCAGATGTTATAGTAGAATATCTTTGTCCTTCGCTTGAATAAGGCAGTCGTCCAAGTAGGGGTATATCTGAATTCCTCTGTCTGCAAAATGCAATTACTGGTGCCAGACATTTTGTGAAGACCCTGGGCGCAGTAGATGAGCCAAAGGGTAGTGCATTGAGCCAGCTATGAATCTGAGGTATCTTCTGTAAGATTGTCTGATTGGGACATGCCGGTATGCCTCTTTGAGGTCCAAAGTTACGAGCCAAACCTTCTTGTCCAGCATGGGCAGAAGCTGCTGTAGAGTCAACATTCTGAATTTTGGGACGTCCAGAAAAGTATTTAGAATAGACAGGTCCAGAACTGGTCTCCAGGCTTTGTCCTTTCTTGGTACTAAGAAAAGTCTTGAGTAAAATCCTTGTCCCTGCTTTTGTTGTGGCACTGGCTGAATAGCACCCATGTCCATGAGAGATGAAACTTGTTTTTGTGCCTCTTGCCATTGATTGCGTGGCAGGTCGGGTATACCTTTTGCCTTTGGAAGGGTGTGAAAGTGGAACCTGCAGCCGTGAGAGACTATATTTAAGATCCATTTGTCCTGGGTGATCTTGTGCCAGTTTTGTGAAAAAAAGTGCTAGCTTTCCCCCTAAGGGTGCTGCCAAAAAATAAGTGCTTGGCATTGGCAGAGGGAAGTCATTGGGACTGTTTTCTATAAGGCTGTGATTTGTCTTCTCCACTTTTGGAGGTAGAAGCACCCCATTGTTTGGGCCTGTATGAGCCCTGGGGCTGTTGCCTGCCTCTAGGGCGTCTGAATCTGCCTCTTTGTGGTCTGTCTGACACTGGAAAGGACCAATTCTTAGAGGGCCAGTTCCTGCTAAATCTGGGTGGCTGTACCTGTAAGAAATCCTTTACTGTCTGCATAGATTTTGCCTTATCCTCCATTTTCTTTAACACCTCTTCTGCCTTAACACCAAACAAAGGATCATGTTGTAATGGAGCATCCAATAATTTTGCTTTAACATGATCAGGCAGATTCTGTTCCTTTAACCAAGCATGCCTTCTAATAACAGAACCTGTAACAGCGGCCCTGCACGAGGCCTCCAGTGAATCATAGCCACATTGCAAAGTATGTTTTCCCACTTGTTCCAACTGCATGCAATAAATCCTGCAAATCTTTGTTCTCAGTGCATTCAGAATTTGTCAACATTTTTTGTTTTAACAAAGACATTAAGTATTGCTGACATTTGAGCATACGAAACTGACAATTTAAAGCCCTTACAGCCAAAGTAGCAGACGTGTAAACTTTTTTTCCCCATCTGTCCAAAGCCCTAGAATCTCTGTCTTAGGGGACAGGGTTTTTGGCAGAAGCAGCCTTGACCCCTTTGGGACCCTGTGAGACGGTTTCTGGGTCAGCAGCAGGGTTTTGGTAAATAAATGTATGGGTGTCTGGAACCCTGTAGTATCTGTCTGGCTTAACAGGGCAGGAGGTAAAGAGTCTGGAGACAGGCCGGACTCTGAGAACATATCATCCACTATGTCTAGAACAGGGGGAATTGCAAGAGGTCTGTGCTGTGGAAGTAAAAGAAAGTCTCTAAATATTTTCTTAGATTCACAATAATCCTGGCTCTCCCAATGGAAATGCTCTCTCATGGTATGCAGGGTTTCCCCAAAAGAATAGTCCTCAGGAGGAGAAGTTGTTGTTGGGAGGGTGGCCTAATGGTTAAGGTGTTTGCCTTACAAACACAAGGTACAGGGTTTGAATCTCACAGGGGATAATTGGCTAGGCTTAAAATGGCTTGCAAGGGCAGTTAGCCTAATCTATGAACTCTATCTATGAACAGAATCTTCAGCATCAGAATCCTCATAGGGAGGAACAGAATATCCTTGATCAGAAGAGGAATCAGAGGAAATGGAAACCTGATCAGAGGAATCATATTCAGTGTCTTGCCTAGGCCTCTTATCAGGAGGGGGATGGGAACCCCTGATCAAAGTAATTAAGTCTTCGGTCATTTTGAGCATCTGTTTCTTAGGCATAGAAGTCTGTCCTGGTGAATGCTGTACTGGTTTCCTTGTCTTTAAAACTGTTTTAGACTTTGTCTTGGATGCTGAAGTAGGCTTTATATAAAGTTGTGTAGGTCTGAAGACACCCTCAGAAGCTGATGCCTGCTCAGCGGCTCCGGACCCATCTGAGGGATTAATTTCCGAAGGGCCAATACCTTGAGTTTCCAGAGGCCTAGCTGTCTCCACGTGGGAGTCGGAGGCGGCCTGTGGCTCTGAGGTAGCGGGAGTCAGGGGCTGCGAAAGCGCCTCACTGAGCACAGGCGAACCGGCGACTGGCCTAGAAGAGGCTTCGTCGTCAGTTTTGGACCTCGGATGCTTGTCCTTGTCTTTATCCTTGCGTTTTTTTATGAATTCCAGTCGTCAGTTGTTCCAACGGCATTATGTAGTTAAATCTTCTGCCAAAATAATGAAAAGCAAAATTGTACCGACGCTTAATAGTGCGTTGGTTAAATCTAGCACAAAACAGACAACTAGCAATGTCGTGGTCAGGGCCTAGGCAAGGAATACAGTAAGAGTGGAAATCCTTATGAGGTATATGCTTCCCACAAGAAATACAATTGTTAACTTTTTCTGACATCGGCCTGGAGCAAGAAAAAAGTTTCCCCAACGGGGTACTTAGTTTTATTGAAGACTTCGGATCTGAAATTCAATTTCGAAAATCTCAGGAGTCGGCCGACCGGCACTTGCGAACTGCTTTGCTTCGGGCACCGCGTGGCAGGAAAGACTGAAGAAAATGGCGTCGGCTGCATCTTTTATACCCCTGGCGCACCGAAGTCAGGGAAAAGGCGACAGCAACCGACGCCGGACCAGGACTTTGGAATTCAGGCCGGCTGCGGGTAGCCTGCCAGCAGGATAACCCAAGTGTAAAGACTGCAACAGTGAAACACGGTGAACATCAGTATTACTGTTACTTACATTTTACTGGTTATTTTGAAGGGATCTCATTGAATGCTTTTAAGAAAGCTGTGTTTGCTTCATTTTTACATTTTGCTTGGTATGTGGATCCCTTGTATTGGAATTGTAAGGAGGCATGATACTTCATTTGGAATTTTATTTTGTTTTTTATTAAGTATGCACAGAAAGGTGATAGAATTTGTCTCTGTTGCTTGAGAGCTAAGCGCAAGTCCTGTGCAATTATTTTGTTACCTTTCCAAATGATTTGTTTTTTTTTTAGCTTTACCAGCTTGTATAATCGTATTCGCATGAGTTGCATTTAGTATTTTGACGTAGACTTGCCTAGGGGCATCAAGAGTTTGTGATTTTCTTAAGGTTCTGTGGAATCTCTCTTTTGTAACATTTTGAACTGTAGCATTGTTTTCCAAGAATAGTTCAATGATTTCTTTCATTGCACTATGCAGAGAAGCTTGTTCGTAGGCTTCTGGGATACCCCTAATGAGCACATTATTTCTTCTTGATCTGGCTTAAGTCAATTGTTTTTTGTTGTAGCTCAGACACTTTTTTCTGTGACATTAATTCTTTGTTGGGTTTCTTCTATTTTTGTTTCTCACTCTACAGTTTTCTCTTCATTTTTCTCTAGTCTAGTTGATATTTGATCTATAGTAGAAAAAGAGTGTATTTCTTCTTCTAAGGGTGTTGGAGCTGCCTCGAGTACTTCCACGAAGTGAGGTTGCTCAGTCTTCATTTTGGCAGTCTGTTTCTGTAAATCAGTTTACTGTCTAACAGCTTTCTCTTTGTACAGACTTCTTTCTCTGGTGAGGTTGATTGCAAAAGTCTTGTTTTTGATGTTCGAGATTACATTAAGTCCATGGTCTTATATTTATCGAAGTTTCTATTTTTCTATGTAGTTTCCTCTAGTTTATTGATGAGGCCTGAGCTTCTTACTTAAATCTCCGAGTCAGCACACGTTGATCTTGCAAATAAGTATATAAAAATACTGTGTCGTTTACAAATCTGCTGAAAAGATGCTTTAGTATGTAGTTTAGTACAGTATTCTTTGTTTTCCGATGGTGTAGCAGAATACAGTATTCTTTGTTTTCTGATGGTGTAGCAGAAGTGCAGAAGCCCGGATTGGGTTAGATCGTAGATTTCTGTTAGGAGCTGACTGAGAAGCGTGCTTCCTAGCTAGAGGTCATCTTGGAATTCCCGGAAGTATCCAAACCCTTGAAAAAAGCACCAGAGGAAGCTACAGCCCTAGTGGGAGTGAGACTTAACAGGAGAAGAAAGGCTCTTATCATGAAAAACATAACAAAAGGAAATGGCTTTACAAATCCAAGTACAAATATTCTGCTTGGAAGCAGGCTTTCCCAGAGCCCTGGGATGAAAAGGAACAAAAAGCTGATCAGATTTCCTGACAGCTTTAGTTTTATCCAAATAAAATCTGAGTTTTCTGTGCATATCCAAGGTGTGTAGGAGCCTCTCACTGGAAGAATGTGGACAGGGAAAAAAGGAAGGCAAATTAATGGACTGATTAGGCAACAACTCATTCACAATCTTAGGCATAAAGGAAGGGTTAGTATGCAAAGAGACTCTGTCCTTATGGAATACCATGAAAGGTGGAAATGCCATTAAGGCTTGCAGTTCAGACACCCTTCTGGCTAAAGTAATGGCAAGTAGAAGCACAGTCTTCCAAGTACAATACTGCAAGGTAGTTGTTGCTGCAGGCTCAAAAAGAGCCACAGTGAGCTTTTCCTGAACAAAGTTTAAGGTCCCAGGGAGGTAGAACAGATTTCCTGGAAGGTCTAATATGAAGGACACCTTTAAGCAAATGTTTAACCTTCACTATGAAGGCCAAAGGGGGAGACGGAGGCAAACAAGCAGAAATAGCTGAAAGGTGAGCTTTAACAGAAGAATAAGCCAACTCAGCCTTCAATAGTTCAAACAAGTAACTTAGAACCAAAGGGATATCCACATTTAGTGGGTCTAGGTTACAAGAAAGACACCAGATGGAATTCTTCTTCCATTTGCATAAGTAGGATTTCCTAGTATTGGGTTTGCTGGCTTCCTGCAGCACCCTAAGCATGTCCTCAAAGAAAAGGTGTCTAAAAGGAATCAAAAGTTTATCAACCACAATGTGAGCTGCAGAGTTGACAACAGAGAATGAATGCTTGATCCCTTGTCTTGTGTGAGGAGATCCACCCTGAGAGGCACTTGTGATGATTGCCCTTAGCTAAATGCAAAAGAATAGGGAACCAATGTTGTCTTAGCCAAAAGGGAGTCACCAGCAACAGTTTTGTTTTGTCCTGTTGAATCTTCAGCAGAACTTTCTGAATAAGAGGGGAAAGGGGGGGGGGGATGCACAGAGAAGCATCCCCTTCCAAGAGAATGATAGGATGTCCACCATCCATACCGAAACCCATCCCTGTGAAGCATCCATTCGTGGGATTGAGTCATGGGCCTGCTCAGAGTGTCTGCCACCAAACATTTTGGTTGGAAGAGATTTACACTATCTGCAGAGTGACTTGGTACTGAGTTGCCAATTCCCATGCCAAAAGAGCTAGCCTGCACAGAAGGTACGATGTTGCCCCCCCCATTTGTTTACATAACTATAGAACTGTGGTGTTGTCTGTAAACAGTTTTAGAGGTCCTAGACAAAGAAGAGTATGAAAAGCCTGAACAGCCAAAAAAAGAACCCTCATCTCTTATGTTTTTCCTGTGTTCCTTCCTTTGAGAAGGAGACCATAGGCCATGTACCTTCATGGACACAAAGGCTGCACCCCAACCCATGTCTGAGGCACATATGGACAACTCTTGAGTTGGTAGGGGTGGATGTAAAGGCATGCGTGGATTCTGGCAAATCTGCTGAATCCACCAACGAAGCTCCCTCTTTAGGCAAGGTAGTAGAGGGACAACAAACTCAAATGGGTGAGCATGCTACATCCAAACTGATTTCAGGTATCACTGAAACTTTATCATGTGGAGTCTGATGAGGTAGCATGGGAATAATAAAAGCCATGAAGCCTAGAAACTTGAGAAACTCCCTGGCTGTCAAAGACTGCAGAGGGAGAAGTACTTGGAAGTAACAGACTACAGACAGAATTTTTTGTGGAGAAAGAAAAGCCAACATGAGATCTGTCTGAATCCTGCACCCCAGGAAGACCTGGTCCTGTGAAGGAGTGAGCACGGATTTTTTTGAAGTTGACAGTGAATCCCAACCTTTACAGAAGAGTAGTAGTAAACAGGAGATTGTGAAACAACGTCTATGGGAGGGGTACCTGTAGCAACAAGTTGTCTAGATAGGAGATGTTCGAGTGTATTCACTGTTGCAGTCATCACACTTGGGTTATCTGCCTGCAGGTAGCCCTCAGTCGGCCGAATACCAGAGTCTTGGGATTTCTGCGTCAGATGCTGTCACCTTTTCCATGACGTCAGGGGTATAAAACATGCAGCCGATGCCATTATATCAGTTTTTCTTGCCCCAAATGTCAGGAGCCCCCAAAATAGGAAGCAATTACATGGTGTTGAACACCTCCAGTAAAAAGTAAATACCACTGCCATAAGATATGGCCAAAAAAGAAGATGGGTAGAAAGTATAGAAGTCAGGGGGCTGGAGGGAAGATAACCAGGACTGCAACAGTGAATACACTCAAACATCTACATTTACGGTAAGTGTACACTACTGTACTATGTTCTTCGTGTTTCACTGTTGCAGTCATCACACTTGGGTTAAGTCCCAAAGCTGAGGAAGGGTGGAGGCAGTCAAGAAGTATTAGAGCTGGCTAGCAGACCTTGCAAGACTGCTGTAGTAAATCCAGCTCTGGATTTAGAAAAGATAGGCAAGTGGTAATGCTTGGTGAAGGTGTGTACATAACTCCAGCATGCAGCTTCCAGGATGCCCTGGTAGGGACTCCACTGAGAAATGCTGTAGAGGTTGAGGTATCCCCTAGTGGAATGGGTTCTGATTCCCTGTGCGGTAGGTTTTCCTTGGTGTTTGTAGCAGAAATGGATGCAGTGTGCTAGCTATTTGGAGATGGTTTGCTTTGAAATAGCCTTGCCCTCTGCCCCTGTAGCAAAGCTGACTAGCAGCTGGTCAGATTTTCTGAAAGGTTTAGTCCTGTCAAGGTAGAACCTAAGCTGCCTGTGCACGTCCAAGGAGTGCAGGATCCTTTCCTCTTTATTCTGAGGATTAGGGAAAAAGGTTGGTAAATGGATGGATTGGTTTAAAGCCACACTGGATACCACACCTTGGACATAAATTATGGGTTAGTCCGGAGGGAAACCATGTCCGCATGGAAGATAATGAAGGGTTCCCAGCCATAACGGCCTGCAACTCAGGCACTATTCATGCTGAAGTGATGGCTAGAAGTAAGGCTGTTTTCCAAGAGAGGAACTTTAACTCTGCTGTAGCAGCAGGCTCAAGGGGGGGGGGGGGAGCATGAGCTTCTCTAGTACAAAGTTAATGTCCCAGGCTGGAGTGGGAGCTCTCCTCGGGGGTCTTAGGTTGTTGGCTCCTCTCAGGAACTGTTTGACCAGAGGCTGAGAGAAGAGGGGTGGCTAAGTATTGTAATGAGCTGAGATGGCAGAGGCATGAATCTTAATAGAAGAGAATGACAGGCCTTTGTGGAGCAGTTCTGCTAGACAATGTAGGATTTGAGGTAAGGTGGGCAAGGTTGTGTCCTTTCCCTGAGACTGGCTCTAAGAACAGTATCTTTTCCACTTTTCTGAATTGGATTTCCTAGTACTAGGCCTCCTGGCCTCAAGGATGACATCCATCACCTGTTAGTTGAGGGTTGCTGGTGATGTATTCCTGGAATGAGCCAGGCTGCTAGGTTCAGGGTTTGCAGCATAGGGTGCAAAATCTGGCCCTCCTGCTGGGACAGCAGGGAAGGGGTCTGATGCAGGTGCCAGGGTGGCATTGCTATCAAACTGCGTAAAAGTGGGTACCAGTGCTGGCGTGGCCAGTCTGGTGCAATCAGGATTGTCCTTGGCCTGTCCTGTTTGATCTTGAGTAGTACTTTTGGGAGGAGGGGCAGGGGGGGAAAGGCATAGATTAAGAAGTTTTCCCATGTAAAGGATAGGACATCCACTTTCCTTGTTTGGCTGTGGGGAGTTCTGGTGCAAAATTTCCTCAATTGATGGTTCTGTGGGGAAGCAAAGAGGTCCACCTCTGTGTCCCTCACCTGTGGATTAGAAGCTTGAATGAGTTGGGTTCCAGTTTCTACTCGTGTGGGTCCACTAGATTTCTGCTCGAGTCATCTGCCAGTGGATTTTGTTTGCCTGGCAGGAATTGAGCTTGCAGGTGCACTTGATTGCTTAAGGCTGTGTTCCACAGAGCCATGGCTAACCTGCAGAGTGGGTAGGAATGAGTTCCCCCTGCTTGTTTATGTACCACATAACTGTGGTGTTGTCTGTCATTATCAAGAGTTGTCCTGGAAGGATAAGGTATTTGAAGGCTGTCAGTGCATTCTGTACAGCTAACATTTCTTTTTGATTGATATGCAGGTGCATTTGTCTTGGGCACCATTTGCCTTGAATGCATTTGCCTGCCATGTGAGACCCCCCCCCATGCATAGTCTGATGCATCTGTTGTCAGGGTTTGGGCGGTGGGGGATTGAGTGAAAGGGAGTCCCTCGTTGTGGTAGCAGGCCTCTGCCCACCAAATGAACTCTGTCCTTAGGCAAGGAATGATAGGAATCACTGTTTCCAGGTCCTGAGAATGTTGACACCAGAGAAGTTTTAAGCACCACTGAAGTTTCCTCATATGCAGTTTTGCATATGGAATTAGGAGAATGCATGAGGCCATGAACCCTAGATCTTGCAGTATTTTTCTTGCAGATAACTGGGTTTGGGTGGCCAGTAGTTTGAAGTAGTTTGTCAAATAAACCTGTTTTTCTGGAGTGAGGAATGCCATCTGGGAAGTTGTGTTTAAGCTTGTTCCCAGAAATACAATTTTTGGCTGGGTACCAGATTTGATTTCTTTTCGTTGATGGTATACCCTCAGAGAAGTTAGGAGTCTCTTTACAAATGTCAGGTGCTGAAGTTGCAATTCCTGACTGTCCGCCTGAATCAGGCAATCGTCCAAGTATGGGTAAATTTGAATTCTTCTCTGCCTGCAGTATTAAATGGCTGGAGCCAGGCATTTTGTGACTACCCTGGGTGCAGTAGATAAGCCAAAGAAAACGCATAGAGCCTGTCCTGAAACGTAGATATTTCCTGCAAGATTCCCTTATGGGGATGTGCAGATAAGCTTCCTTTAAGTCTAGGGTGACCAGCCAGGAGTCCTTGACTAGCATAGGCAGCAGCTGCTGGACGGCAAACATTCTGAATTTTGGTACCACCAGGAAGGTGTTGAGAATTGACAGATCCAGGTTAGTGCACCAAGAGTTTTCTTTTTTGGGCACCAGAAACAGTCTGGAGTAGAAACCCTGTCCCCTTTGCGCTGTTGGAACAGGCTGAATAGCCCTGATACTGAGCAGAGAAAGTACCTGCTTTTGGGCCTCTGCCCACTGGTTTGAGGGGAGGTCTGGCAATCTGCTTGGGGTTGGCAGTGAGTGGAAGTAGAATCTGTATCCCTGGGATACAATGTTTAAGACCCATCTGTCCTGGGTAATGTACTCCCAGATTTTTGCATGCAGGGCGTGTTTTCCTCCTAGGGGTGCAAGTACTTGGGCATGGCTGGGAAGGATGAAGGACAAGTCATTGTGAACATTTTCCATAAGAGGGTGGCTTACCACTCCCTGTTTTTGAGGTGTTGTTTAGATCTGTGCATACCCGGAGACTGTAGTCTTGGTGGTCTGCTGCCCCTGGGTTTGGACTGAAGGTCTGGGAGGGACTGGAAAGGGCCAGTTTTTTGAAGGCCAATGCCTACTGAATCTAGGTGGCTGTACCTGTAGGAAATCTTTAACAGTTTGCATAGATTTAGTGTTTTCCTCTATCTTTTTAAGAACTTCTTCTGCTTTAGTGCCAAACGTTCTTGGCTTAATGTAGCATCTAGTAATTTTGCTTTGATATGGTCTGGCAAGATTTGTTCCTTCAGCCAAGCATGCCTTCTAAGAACAGACCCAGTGACAGCAGCCCTGCAAGATGCTTCTAAGGTATCAAAACCACACTCAAAGTATGTTTTCCAGCTTGGTTTGCAGAATGCATTACCTCTTGTAAATCTTTATGTTCTGCACAATCAGAAATCAACATAATTTTTTTGTTTAATTAATTCTATAATATGCTGCTGGTACTTCAACATGTGAAACTGGCAATTTAAAGCCCTGATGGCAAGAGTTGCAGAGGTATATACCCTCTTATTATACATCTAAATTCATACCATTGGGAAATAGAGTTCCATAATTAATAATAAATTTAGATTCCATATTCAATAATTTATTTTGAAAATTTTTATGTATAATTTAGATGTATAATTATTATCATAAAATATTATGTATTTTGTATGTATTTCTTTAAAATGTAATATATTTATATGTAATTGATTAATTGTTTAATTGATATGATTGACTAAGTGAGGTGTGTATTTATACTGGTTTATGCAAAACATTGTTATTCCATGTGAAGGCGAAGGCCGAGGTACCAGAATCCAGTAAAGAAAATTTTCAATCCAGTTTTGCTGCTTCATTTGTTTTGTTTTTTGTTGAAACTTGGATTTGGATACTTTGTGATCCAGAAGTGTTTTTTCTGTATATACCCTCTTCCCCATCTGTCTAAATCCCCAGAATCCCTGGCCGAAGGGGTAGGATTTCTGGCTGTAGTAGCCTTAATACCTTTAGGTTCCTGGGAAATGGTATCTGGACCTGCAGTGGGATTTTTAAATTGAAATTTGTGAGAGTCAGGTACTCTAAAGTACCTGTCAGGCTTTCTAGGAGCTGGTGGTAAAGTATCAGGGGTAAGACTGGATTCCATGAAGACATCATCTACAATTTCTAGAACTAGGGGGATAGCTAGAGGCCTGTGCTGAGGCAAGTTTAAAAATTCCCTGAGTCTCTTTTTGGACTGTGGGTAGACCTGGCACTCCCAGCGGAAATGCTCTCTGAGGGTATGCAGGGTTTCACCGAAAGCAAAGACCTCTGGGTGGGAGGCAGAGGGAATGGAATCCTCTACATCTGAATCCTCATAGGTAGATAAGGGTATGTCCTGGTAATCTGAGGGGTCAGAGTCATCGGACTCATGATCTGTAGAATCAGAAGGAAAATCAATTATTTGTCTTTTAGAGGGGGAAGGCTGGCTTCCCCTAATTAAAGTAATAAGGTATTCAGCCATTCTAAGCATTTGTTTCTGTGGCATGGGAGCCTGAGAATGTGCTTAGGTTGGTTTCATAGGCGTAGTGCGAACTCTGGGCCTGAGAAATTCGGTAGTTTTATTCAGAAACAAAGTAGTCGGGTTTACTACGAACATCGGAAGATCTGAATACATCCTTAGAAGCCGGTGCCTGCACAGCGGCTCCGGACCCATCCAAGATAGAGACATCCGCAGGTTCCATAGTCAAAGAAGCATCTTGTGGCACACTGGACTCCGAATGGGTCTCAGTAGAGGCCTGCAAATCGGTAGAAGCGGGTATCAGGGGCTGCAAAAGCGCCTCGCTGAGTACTGGCAGACTAGCTACTCACTTAACAGAAGCGTCGGCGGCAGTTTTGAACCTATGTGGTCTGTCTTTATCTTTACGTTTTTTCAGAAGATCGGTAGTCAGATGGCTTATCGAAGCCATTTTGGGATATGGAGAACGAGAGTGAAAGAATTTAGCGACACAGCCTGACAACGAATAGTTCAGGGGTTGAACAGGGCACAAAACCGACAGTGAGGAACGGTGTGGTCTGGGCCTAAACAGGTGACGCAGTAAGAATGAAAATTTCTGCGAGGTATTTGCTTTCCACAGGCAAGACAATTATTAGCTTTTTCTGACATCAGTTAGAGCAAGAAAAAAGGATCCCCAACGGTGTACTTAGCTTTAGAAGACTTCAGGTCTGAAACTCGAATAAAGAAAATTTCAGGTAGCAGCTGATTGGCACTTGCGAACTGCTTCTGCTTCAGGCTCCGCTTGGCAAGAAAAGCAGATGTAATGGCATCAGCTGCATGTTTTATACCCCTGACGTCATGGAAGAGGCAACAGCATCTGATGCAGAAATGCCAAGACTCTGGTATTCGGGCCGACAGAAGGCTACCTGCAGGCAGATACCTGCAACAGTGAAACACGAAGAACATCCACTGGGTCTGCAGCAGAGCATTTATAAAGGAATTTGCAGTCCTCTGGAACTTTATAGAACCTATCTGGCTGTTTGGGGGCAGCAGGTTGAGAGTCTGGACTCTTCAAAACAGAAGTGAATGCTTCCAGAAAAGCTGTCAGAACTGGAGGGAAAGCAGAGGGAAAAGGTGAATATATTTGAAGTAAATTGTAGTATCTCTTCTCTGCACATCAGTAACCTGTGAGCAGTACCACTTGAAAAACTCTCTCATTATGAGCAATAGTCTCCCTAAAGGTGATATCTTCACCAGGAGAGACAGTTCCACTGGATTCCTCTTCAGGTGATGCATACTCTGGGGGTGGGGTGGGGGGGAGTAGTTTGGGGAGAATATGCCAAACACTCATCCTCCGAGGAATCCTCATCCTCAGATAATACTTGCTCCCTAAATCTTTTCTGAGGGGAAGAAACAGAAGGCGGGCTAGGAAGGGAAACACCAGTGGGAGGCTTCAAAGCCATAAAGGTATGAAATCATCCCTGTCAGAAGGTCTGCCAGTCAGGCGGAAGTTCTCGAGGAGCTTGGAAGATGTTTGTTTTTTTGTTTCTTTTTAAGGGCCACAGCAGCTTTATGGAAAGTGGAGGGACCAGACGTAGGCCTGCATTGCTTAACAGTCATTGGTACTTCCTCCCAAACCAAGATCTGAGGAACACCTCGAGGGCCTTCAGATATGAGCCCAGCCTGTTTGGCCGAAATAGACATCTGCCAAACCTCTGAGAAAGTGCCAGTGGCCGACTCCCTGATGGCTTCTGCTCAGGTACCTGCCAAGGAATCGGAGCCAAATTCCAAACGGGCCTCTGGACCTTCACTGACTTTGAGAGGGATGTCCAGAATGGGAGGTGAAAGCAAAGCTTCAGGCCTAAGCTTCTTGGCCTTCTTCACAAGCTCAACAGAAGGGTCCAACATATCCTCCATAACATCTTGCACTAACCTCTTAAGTCTTTGATTCTCAAGGAAAATATTAAGAGAAGGCGGCTACTCAAAGTTTTGGAAACAAACTCCGGATATACAGAGCAAGAGGCATGGTTGTGGTTATGGCCTAAACAAAACAGACACTGGCCGTGGCTATCTTTATGTGGAATTTGTCTTCCACAACAGCACTTGCCTTTCCTGGATGGCATGTAACCTCAGAGAGAAAAGCAGTAGTAAGTAAAGGGAAAACCACCCAACGGGGCACTTATCCGAACAGGCTTGTATAGCAATCAATAACCTGGGTGAGTGGACAGGTGGTCAAAGACAGCGTTTGGACTGGTGGCAGAGAAGTTCTGAGGATGGTAAGCACGGACATCACTTTTATGGCAGACGCCTGCCTTGGGCATACGTGCGACATCCCACATGCCTAACAGCGGTAAAAGGCTTTTGTACACTGGCTGGATGTCGGGATCATTTATGGCAGGGAATCCCTCATGTAACAAATACTGCAACATAGGAACTGTAAGAACATCATATCAATGTCTGCTTTCCTTGAATCCCAATTCCCTTGATATCTTTAAAAGATATGTCATTACAACTATTACATTTCACTGGTCTTTCATACTTGCTTGCTACATCGACAAAAGATGCCAACACATCTGGAGTCTTAACACTTTCACAGTCCTTTGACATACAGAAAAATAAAGTGTCAAATTTTTACCATGAAAACACACACATTGTAGATAAACATGTTTCAGTTAGCTGGGCATATCACAACTGCCTTTCTTTTAGCCTGTCATTAGCCCTGGCCTCACAGTGGGTAAAGTGGTGTCCAGAACCAAAGGAAACATTACAATCAGCCTTGGACCTACCATAACTTCACAGATCAAGAGACCATTGATTGACGAGTTAAACAGAACCCATACATGGTCTTCTAGGACACCATAAAGGAGAGATAATACCATGCGTACCTTCTACAACATTGGCAATCTCCCTTGAGGTACTGGATGCAACATGTTGCACATATGTAGTAAAAAGGGCCTCAACATGGCCAACAGCCACAATGATCTGTGAACAGGAACTGCCACCATTCTGTGAGCAGTCAGCTAGTGTGATATGCAAGAGATCTTAACCATGGCATCTGCAAAGCACCCAGGAAGATTGCATGATTCACATACATGGCACTCAACTATACTGCTTCCCCCGACACTCTGAAATGTCAGTAACACATTTATGACACTGCTGTAATGTGCAACTGTGGCCTCCATCGACCGTTATGTCAAGGTTCATTGTCTACTACATGTCACCACTTGAGCACTCTCCCTCTCCAAAAGGTGCTACTTGTCATCAGTGCTTGCAGCAGGACATCAGTTTCTGTAGGGCTGAAATTGTCCAGCCATTGCTACCCAGCTTGTCCTTCAAATGTGCAAACACTTGCAGTACTGGGAGTAGTTGGATGACGGTGACAGAAAAAGGGATAACCTAGTTATAGCTTACTAACATCATAGGGACAATTACAGCGGTATGTCATACATCAGTTGGAGGAATGAGAATACCCACAGCACGTGTATTTGCCAAACTCTGGTACACATGCATTCCCCAAAGGGCTCATCCAATTTGTTAGGACCATCAGGTGTGTATACAAGAAATACATAATGGCAGTCATCCCTGCTACCAGCATGAGGGGATATCTTTGCAAATATCAGCGACAAATCCCTACTCCCCCACAATCATGAGGTGGTGGGGAACATGTGTGTAGGCATAGAAAGTACAGTTGTGCACACTTACCATAAATGTAGATGTTCGAGTGTATTCACTGTTGCAGTCATCACATTTGGGTTATCTGTTTGCAGTAGCCCTCAGTCGGCCTGATTATCAAAGTCTTCGGTCCTGCGTCGGTTGCCGTCTCATCTTCCATGACGTCAGGTAGTCAGGAGTATAAAGCATGCAGCCGACGCCATTACATCAGTTTTTCTTGCCCCAGATGTCAGGTGTCCCCATAATGGGAAGCAATTATATACAAGGTTACACCCCCCCCCCAACAAAAAAGCAAATACACCAAAAAGCTTTAAGCACAGTTAACAAGAATAGAGGTATAGTCAATAGAAGTCAGGGGGCTGGAGGAAGGGTAACCAGGACTGCAACAGTGAATACACTCAAACATCTTAATTTATGGTAAGTGTACACAACTGTACTATGTTCTTCGTGTTTCACTATTGCAGTCATCACATTTGGGTAGACTCCCAAAGCTAAGGATGGGAGGAGGTAATCAGATAGCATTAGGACCAGCTATAAGGCCCTGCAAGATTGCAGTGGCAAAGTCAGCTCTGGATTTAGAAAAAAAATGGCAAGTGGTAATGCTTGATGAAGGTATGTGCAGAACTCCAGGTAGTAGCTTCTAGGATGTCCCTGGTAGGGACACCTCTGAGAAAGGCAGTAGAGGTAGATGCAGCCCTAGTTGAATGTGGTCTTATCCCCAGTGGGGTAGGTTTTCCATGGTGTTTATAGCAGAAATTAATGCAATGGCCTATCCACTTAGAAATGGTTTGCTTTGAAATAGCCTTCCCCTCTGCCCCTGCAGCAAATGCAACCAGCAGCTGTTCAGATTTCCTGAGAGGCTTAGTCCTGTCCAAGTAAAATCTAGGTTGTGCACGTCCAAGGAGTGCAGTATTCGTTCCCCTTTGTTCTGTGGATTAGAAAAGAAGGTTGGCAAATGAATGGACTCATTAAGGGCCACACTGGATACCACACCTTGGGCATGAAGGAGGGCAAGGTCCTGAGGGACACCCTGTCAGCATGAAAGATGACGAAAGGCTCCACTGCCATGAGGGCCTGTAATTCAGACACCCTTCTTGCTGAAGTGATGGCTAGAAGGAAGGCTGTTTTCCAAGAAAGGAATTTCAATTCTGCATTTGCAGCTGGCTCAAAGGGAGGTAGAGTGAGCTTTTCCAATACAAAGTTGAGGTCCCAAGGCTGAAGTAGGGGGCTCTCCTGGGTGGTCTTATGTTTTTGGCCCCTCTGAGGAATTGCTTCAGCAGTGGATGAGAGAAGAGGGGTGGTTCTGTATTGTAATGAGCTGAAATGGCTGAGGCATGAATTTTGATGGAGGAAAAGGAAAGGCCCTTGTGAAGCATCTCAGTTAAGTATTGAAGAATATGGGGTAAATTGGATGCTGCTGTGCCCATTCCCTGAGTTTGGCTCCAGGAACAGAATCTTTCCATTTTTCAGCATAGGATTTTCTAGTACTAGGCCACCTTGCCTCCAGAATGACATCCATCACTTGCTTACTAAGGGATGGTAGCAGAGAGATCAGGTAATTAGCCAGGCTGCCAGGTTTAGGGTTTGAAGCTATGGGTGCAAAATCTGGCCCTCCTGCTAGGACAGCAGGGCAGGGGTGTGAGGCAGGTGTTATGGTGGCAGCAGTGACACACTGTGCAAGAGGGGATACCAGTGTTGGCATGGCCAGTCTGGTGCAATCAGTATTGTCCATGGTTTGTCCTGTTTGATCTTTAGTAGTACCTTGGAGAGGAGAGGCAGAGGGGGGGGGGAGCATAAACTGATGGGTGTTTCCAGGTGAAGGACAGGGCATCCACTTTCCAAGCTTGTTTGTGGGGAGTCCTTGTGCAGAATTTGTCCAATTGGTAATTCTGGGGGGAGGCAAACAGGTCCATCTCTGGGCTCTCCCATTTGTTTCTCAACATGATGAATATCTTTGGTTCCAGTTTCCACTTGTGTGGGTCCATGAGATTTCTGCGTAGGTCGTCTGCAAGTCTAGCTTTCCTGGAAGGAATTGAGCCTGTAGGTGCACTTGGTAGCTCAAGGCTGTGTTCCACAGAGCCAAGGCTAGTCTGCAGAGAGGGTAGGAGTGGGTTACCCCTGCTTGTTTATGTACCACATAACAGTGGTGTTGTCCGTCTTTACCAATAACTGTCCTGGAAGAATGTGTTCCTTGAAGGCTGTCAGAGCATTCTGTACAGCTAACATTTCTTTTTGACTGATATGCAGGTGCATTACTTGATTTGGGTTCCATTTGCCCTGAATGCACTGCCCTGCCAAGTGAGCCCCCCATGCATAATCTGATGAGTCTGTTGCTAGGGTTTGAGCGTCAGGGGCTAGAGTGAATGTCAGTCCCTTGTTTTGGTGGCAGGCCTCTGCCCACCAAAGGAACTCTATCTGTAGACAAGGTATGACAGGAATCACTTGATTCTAGATCCTGAGAATGTTGACACCATAAGCTTTTTAGATACCATTGTAGTTCTCATATGCAGTCTTGTATATGGAATTAGTAGAATGCAAGAGGCCATGAACCCCAGGGCTTGCAGTACTTTCTTACAGATAGCTGGGTCTTTGTGGCCAGTAGTTTGAAGTAGACTGTCACATGAACTTGTTTCTCTGGCGTGAGGTAGACTATCTGGGAAGTTGTATTCAAGCTTGCTCCCAGGAATACAATTTGTTGACTGGGTACAAGATGTGATTTCTTTTCATTTATGGTGTACCCCAGAGACATTAGCAATTTCGTTAAAAATGCAAGATGATTTAATAGTATGTCCTGGCTTTCTGCCTGAATTAGACAATTGTCCAGGTATGGGTATATTTGAATATTTCTTTGCCTGCAAAATGCAATGACTGGAGCTAGGCACTTTGTGAATACCCTGGGCACAGTAGAGAAGCCAAAGGGCAGTGCCCTTGGGCGCAGTAGATAAGCCAAAGGGCAGTGCAGAGAACTGACAGTGCATGTAGCCTGCTCTGAAGTGTAGGTATCTTCTGCAAGATTCCCTTATTGGGATGTGCAGGTAGGCTTCCTTTAAATCCAATGTTGCCAACCAGGCAACTTTGCCTAGCATAGGAAGCAGATGATGAAGAGTTAGCATCTTGAATTTTGGGATTACCAAAAATGTGTTTAGGATAGACAGGTCCAGGATAGAACGCCAGAAATTGTCTTTTCTGGGTACCAGGAAAAGTCTTGAATAGAAACCTTGCCCCCATTCTTCTTCTGGGACAGGTTGAATAGTCCTAATACTTAAAAGAGAGAGAATTTGCTTTTGAGCCTCAGCCCACTGATTTGGGGGTAGGTCTGGCCAACTGTTTGGGGTTGGTAAGGAGTGGAAGTGAAATCTGTATCCTTGGGAAACTATATTTAAAACCCATTTGTCCTGGGTAATGAGCTCCCAATTTTTTGCAAGCAGGGCAATCTTTCCCCCTAAAGGAACAGTCAGTTGAGCAGGGCTTGGAAGAGTTAAAGTTAAGTCATTGAGACAGTTTACCATAGGGGGGAGTCTTACTACTACTTGCTTTGGAAGTGGGAGCCCCCTACTGCTTAGGTCTGTGAGTACCTTGGGACTGAATTCTAGGTTTTCTGCTGGTTCTGGGTTTGGACTGAAGGCCTGGAAGAGGCAGGAAAGGACCAATTCTTAGAGGGCCAACAACTACTAAATCTGGGAGGCTGTACTTGCAGGAAATCATTAACAGTTTGCATAGATTTAGCTTTTTCCTACATCTTTTTAAGTACTACTTCTGCTTTGTTGCCAAACAGGCGGTCTTGGTTTAAGGGAGCATACAGTAATTTAGCTTTAACATGATCTGGCAAAGATTGCTCCTTAAGCCAAGCATGCCTTCTAAGTACAAACCCAGTGACAGCAGCCATGCAAGATGCCTCTAATGAATCAAAACCACATTGCAAAGAACGTTGTCTAACTTGTTCAGCAGAATGCATTAAATCCTGCAAATTTTTATTTTCAGCACAGTCAGGAATCATCATTTTCTGTTTAAGCAATCCAATAAAATGCTGCTGATACTTTAACATATGAAACTGGCAGTTTAATGCCCTAACGGCCAAGGTTGCAGAAGTGTATACCTTCTTACCCCATCTATCCAGCACCCTGGAATCTCTATCAGAGGGAGTAGGATTTTTGGCAGTAGTAGCCTTAATGCCCTTGGGTCCCTCTGAAATGGTCTCAGGATCCGCAGTAGGATTTTTAAAGAGGAACTTGTGAGAGTCAGGTACCATGCAATACCTATCAGGTTTTCTGGGAGCAGGAGGTAAAGAGTCAGGGGCCAGGCTAGATTCCAAGAAGGCATCATCTATAATTTCCAGTACAGGAGGGATAGCTAAAGGCCTGTGTTGAGGTAGGAGTAAGAATTCCCTAAGCCTCTTTTTGGAGTCAGAGTAATCCTGGCTTTCCCAGCGAAAATGCTCCCTAAGAGTATGCAAGGTTTCACCAAAAGAGAGATCCTCTGGAGGGGAAGCAGCGGGAATGGAGTCCTCTACATCAGAGTCCTCATTGGTAGATAAGGGAAAATCCAGGTCATCAGAGAAAACAGAAATTTCAGAATCCTGATCAGAAGAATCAGAAGGAAAATCAATCCTAGGTCTCTTAGAGGGGAAAGGGTGGCTTCCCCTGATTAGAGTAATAAGGTCTTCAGCCATTCTTATTTGTTTTTTAGGCATAGGGGCCTGACCATGCGGTCTGGGCATCGGTTTTCTAAACATGGATCGAGTTTTAGGCCTTGAAGAAGAAGAAGATGGAGGCGGTTTAATATGCAAGTTAATAGGCTTGAAAACACCCTCAGAAGCCAGTGCCTGCACAGCGGCTCTGGACCCATCCAAGGTAGAGACATGCGCAGGTTCCATGATCGAAGAAGCATCTCGCAGCATACCGGACTCCAAATGGGTCTCAGTAGAGGCCTGCGAATCTGAAGTAGCGGGCATCAGGGGCTGCAAAAGTGCCTCACAGAGTACCGGTGGTCTGGTGACTAGCTTAGGAGAAGCGTCGTCAGCAGCTTTGGACCTATGCGGTCTGTCTCTGTCTTTATCTTTGCGGTTTTTTTGGAATGTCGGTAGTCGGGTGGCTTACCAAAACCATTTCTGGATAATTGAACCGAGTACCAAAATATTTAGATGCGTAAATGAACAGACAACGAATAATACAAGGATTGAATAAGGCACAAAACCGACAGCGATGTATGTCGTGGTCTGGGCCTAAGCAAGGAATGCAGTACGATTGAAAATCTTTATGAGGTATTTGCTTTCCACAAGAAATACAACTGTTAACTTTTACTGAAATCGGTTTAGAGAAAGAAAAAGGATCCCCAATGGGTTACTTAGCTTAGTTGAGGACTTCAGATCTGAAACTCGAAAATGAAAATTTCAGGAGTCGGACGGCAGTCACTTGCAAACTGCTTCTGCTTCGGGCACTGCACGGCAAGAAAGACTGATGTAATGGCATCAGCTGCATGCTTTATACGCCTGACTACCTGACGTCATGGAAGATGAGACAGCAACCGACACAGTACCTAAGACTTTGATAATCAGGCCGACTGAGGGCTACTGCAAGCAGATAATCCAAATGTGATGACTGCAACAGTGAAACACGAAAAACATCTGCTTGTGCACCACCATAAGCCATTGTAATGATTATACAGACCCTCACCCTAAAACCGTGACAGGAACAGCTCATCCTGACATTTTAGGCTACCTTACTGCCAATATAACTTGCAAGCAAAAAACACATGGCACACACTCGTATTGCTAGCATCTTCTAATGCAAATTCCTTTATAAAGCTGTACATCATTAGAAGGGAAGACAACAACAGTTGCCATATACTTTCAGAGTACTATATCCCTCCTCAGAGCTGCCTAAAGGTTTAGCCAGGAAAAGTTGCTGCACAGACTTCAGACATAGGTTTCAAACTACACCTGATCTAGCCAACAGGATGGCAGTTTGCTTCTAAAACAATGAAAGTTTACATCTCTTTCCAACGCATGTAGGCAAAACAGTTCAGATTGCACAAGATATCCATGAATCTCTTTACCTTGCTGTCATGTGTCTTTAACTTCAGTTGCAATCTGTTGCCCATCCCTGTCTTTGACAGCTGGTACCCTCAGTCTCATGCTGGAGACTGATGTGATTTAGAAATCATGCTGTAAGCATGATTCATGGGATACAACTTGATTCCTCATAAAAGTGATGTTATTTTCAAAAGAGGTTCTGGAGAACGTCAGCTTCTGCTAGTCTCTGTTGATTACCACCTGCACAGTGCATGAAGGAGAGCAAAACTATGCTCCATCCCACTCATGGCCAGTACAGGGGTTGGCAACTTTGGGAAGGGAGGAGAGCAACAGTTAAGCAGGATAAGTTGATCCTTCCCATAGAACAAGGTGCCTTAGGATTACCTGGTTTGAAGGGAGACTTTATAGCTACACAGTTAAGGCAACAAAAGCAGAAGATTACAAATCAAAGTGGGAAAGGATGGTGATAAAACGGGGAGTTTGACAGATAAGAAAAGAGCATGATCTTTGATACAGGTTCTTAAAAAGAGTAACAACCACAAAGAACATTACATCCATAAAGTAGCAGAAAGTATTCTAAAAGCCAAGTCAGCAAGGGAATGGAGAATGGAAAGCTTACAAATGGAGATAACTTCAAGCAGGAGTACAGAAAATAGACATGAGGGAGCTGGAATTCACTGCAAAATGGAAAGGGAACTAAGGTAATGAGAGCAAATAACTAGCGTGGAAAGGTAGAGTGAGATAAGACCAGTCAGAAGTTTGGACTTCAGGTTAGAGACTGCCTCCCCTGCCAAGGGACTGATATTAGAGTACAGGAAGAGACAAAAGGGTAAGGGAGTGATAAGTGAAAGACCAGCTCTGGTAGAGTTTTAAACAGAGTCTAAAACAGAAGTTGATAAAAATGGATAATTTGTAAGGCAATACAAAACATTGCATGATAGCTGTAAGAATCAATCAGTGGAGATTAAAAAAGATTGGGAACAGAGACTGGAAAGACTTCTAAAGGAACTCTGGGAGGCCATCTGAATGGCTCCTAAGAATGCAACAGCGCAGAAGTTTTAATATTTTTTGTGGAAGAGTTTGCATATGTATTTTTATACCTCAAGCAGACTTCAGAAAATGTTTCCTCACAAAGCTAACAAATGCTGGAGGTGTGATGAGAAAGAGACACAACTGGGAACATACATTTTGGAAGTAAAACAAATTGGAAGATTAAACAAATTCCATACAAAGCACTTGGACAGAAATGTGGGAGCAAATGATTGTTTATAAGGAAATGATTCTTTTAAGTTGGGACACAGGATCGGAATGGTCTTATAAGAGTAAAGCTTTACTAAATTTAATATTATTAGCTGCCAAAAAAAAAAAATAAATAAATAAAAAATGGAAAACAAAATCTCAACCAACTGTAATTGAAGTATTAAATATTGTAAACGAGCAAAAAAACTGTGAAAAAAGTGGTATCTTTAGAAAACAGGAGCAGCAAACTGCATAGAAATAAATGGAATTTGTGGGAATAATACAAGAAGAAGAATGTTCAGCAAGTGGAGTAAGCTTTAAGGGAAGGCAGGAACTGAGCAACTTATTGTAATGTGGGAGTAAATGATAATTGTTATAAAGAAAACAAATGAAAATAATGAAAACGTTAATATGGTTTATTTTCTCTTCCATTAATTGGTATACTTATATCATTATGTAATAAAACTGTTTAAATGACAATGGTCCTTGAAAAGAAAAGCCCAAAAAGGATTCATTAATATCCCCCGGAAATGGCCTGCATACACAGTCTAGCAAGTGAACATGACTCCTCTTCATTCACATATGAAATTGGTCCCATAAAGAACATTCCTTTTATCCTTGAACTTTAAAGATGGAGCCTCAGGCACTCCATCCTCGACACTTCTGTGCCTCTTTTCTAAGGGGTATGATGGTCATGGAGAAACAAATGTTGGTATTCCCCCTACAGCCAGACCAAACACTATACTAAATTAGAGTGGAGACTCCTTAGCAGGCTTCTACTCTTTAGATTAAAGTTGAAGACAGTAGGCCACATCTGAACTGCTTCTACCTGCCAAGAAATGGAAATAGCAGGTGTGGTGTGGGGAGTCCATTGTTATATCATATAAGTTGCACTAGACATGAATGGGTTCAGGCTACAAAGTCCAGTAACATAACTACGGAAAAATATAGTTGGTGAAAAAAAAAAAAGAGCAGTGGAGATGTATGCTAGAACCAATGCCTGTGAAATAGGAATAAGGGCAGATAAAAGAAGGCTGTCCTTCCGGTAACGTAATGATGGACGTTAAGTCAGGGACTGTGACATTAGCATTGGTGCCAGTATTATATCAGGCTTCTAACTAAAGTTGTAGGCAATGGACCAGAACCCAGTAGAACAAACTGTAGAACAGACAACAGAATGATCAATGTCAGGTGTATGCCTCAATACAACTGGTATAAGCAACAGAAAGGGTAATATCAGTGGGTAACAATAAAAAACAAGCTGGGATTCAAGAGACACCCAGAGTGTAGAGGGGTCAACACCAGGATTTTAAAGTTGCAGTGCAGGTATGAGTGGATATGGGGTGAAAGTCCAGCAACCACAAAATGAATCCTGAATTGGAAACAGAAGCAAATTCTGCTTGGTGGCTTGCAGATCAGCACAGACACAAACGTATGCACGATAAAAAGTCCTTAATGAAGCTAAACTAGGGGGAAAAGTGACAAAGGGCAGTAATCAGTACACTGCACTCTACTGACACAGGCATGATGTTGAGCACATTGAGGGAAATTTCTACATGGGAGGGGGCAGGGGGAAAGTGTGTCTAGCCTAGTAAAAAGGCCAGAGAAACTGTTGTAGAAATCACTGGTAAATGGGGGGGGGGGGGGAGAGATACCTCTACAGCCTACTGTAGGTGGGGATAGTGATCCTGGAGACGGAATCTGTACAGCTGATGAAGGTATAAACCATTTAGTTGAACCAGAGGAAGCTGGATAGGATGCAGAATACAAAGAGACAAAGGAATCCAAATATTGGTGGAGAAGAATGTGTGGAAAACAGCATGGGGGGTAGAAGCCCCATTCTGGTTCACGCCTTTTGCTTTTCCTATACTTATTTTCAGGCTAGTCATGGTGTCAAATGTTGTTGTGTCTTTCGGCTTTTCCCGGTTAGGGGTTGCCACAGCGGAACTCCGGTCTGCTAATGATTGGCAGTAGATTTTTACGTGCCGAGTTGCCAGCTCTGACGCACAACCTTCAACGAAGGCACTCCCATTCATGCATGTCTCCACACAAAAGATGCCCTAGCTGAGAATCGAACAGGACAATGTCTTACTGTGAGGCGACAATGCTACCGCAGCACCATGTATTCCTTTGAAATGTTTCTGAGATTCCTTTCAATTTAAAGGATCTTTTGAGAAAATCTGTAATTCTTGAGGTCCCTTTTCAATAAGTACCTCAGGTCCACACTAACTGCACCAAGGAAGAAAGTGACAAAGTCAGTCTCTGGGTTGAGGCACATTAAACACAAACAGTGGTGCCTCATGGCAAGACTCAGATGAGTACACTTACATTTAGTAATATAAACCAATAATAACAGCACAACAGATATAAATATACACACTATGGAAAGTGCTGGAAGAAACAGATCTGTTTTTTTCCACTGCTGAGCAGTGGGGAAAGAAATGGACAGCAGACAGGAGGCCACTTAGATCAGGTGGCTACTAATGCAGCAAGAAGGCAGTCTAAAGCAGAAGACAAGCTTTGACAAACGGAATCCATAATTCCTTGTCATCAGTCTATGTCCCAAAGTAAGATAAGTATCTTCCTTAAAAGTACAACATCTATATTTTAAGCCATCAATATACTGTCACAGGTCATACAAGAAACACTGGCAGTATCCTTTTCAGCATACATGCCAGGTTAAAAAAGGACAACTATAAGATTATATTCCAAATGAACATTTAAACTGAGCAACTATGTATTATTTATATATGATGGGGCAAATACACACTGGTGTATTCTACCTAAAAGCACAGACCAGGATTTCCTATCCAAAAAAATCTGTCACAGTGATAACTGTAATAGTCACTACGATGAAATGCTATACTGTGGTGGTGGTGCTGCGGTAGCGTTGTCGCCTAACAGTAAGACGTTGTCCTGTTAGATTCTCAGCTAGAGCGTCTTCTGTGTGGAGACATGCGTGAATGGGCGTACCTTCGTTGAAGGTTGTGCGTCGGGCCGGCAACTTGGCACGTAAAAAAATCTACTGCCAATCATTAGCGGACTAGAGTTCCGCTGTGGCGACCCCTAACTGGGAAAAGCCAAAAGACACAACAACAACAACTCAAATCCAAAATTCCAGAGTAAATGCTGAGAAACTACATGCATTACTAGAATCAATGCAGAGACAGATAGAGAAGAATATTTTAAGTATTTTTCTTTTAAATATAAAAACATATTTACTGAAAAAAATGAACAGTGAAATGGTCAATTACAAAATAATTCAGGTGACAAAAATGAGGAAATTGTATGTAAAAGTATAGCTAAACTCACTAAACTAGGTATAAATCCCTATGTCACAAGATCGGTTGACAACTGGCTCACTTACAGAACCCACACTGTAAATGTTTCAGACTCCAAATCTGACCTCAAAGCAGTGACAAGTGTAGTACCACGGGGTTCCGTCCTGGGACTTCTCCTGCTTGGTATCTACTTCTCTGATGTACAGGCTAACACAGAAGGCCTCTGGCTAACGAAGTTGGCAGATGACTGCAAACTAGGAGCCATAGTCAAGTCCCCAAATGATGTGGACATCCTACAGAAGGGCCTCACTGAGACAGATGCCTGGTGTCAGAGGCATGGCCTCAAGCTCAATACCAAACAGTGCAGTGTCATCGCCTTTGGCAAAAACTCTGTACCCATGAACTACCACATAGGCAGCAATCTACTTAACACCGAATGTGTGATAAGAGACCTTGGGACCCAGGTGGACAGTAGTCTCTCCTTTGATAGTCACATCCCCACAGTAGTCAGGAAGTCCTTCTACGTGGCACACCTCATCATAAAAGGGTTCTCATCCAGGAAAAAGAGGTCATTGTTCCCCTCTACTCGACACTCATTAGACCCATTATAGAGTACAACGCCCCTTTTGGAATGTACCTCACAAGACATCTGCAGCAGCTGGAAAGGCCACAGAAATACCTCACAAAGTGGATTACTGACCTCAAACAAATGCCCTACACTGACCGTCTCAAAAAACTCCAGCTTTACTTCATAGCATATCACCTACTCCGAGGTGATCTCTGCCTAACATATAAAGCTATGTCAAACCTAGAGCTGTTGGACATGCTACACCTAAAGAAATCCCTATCCCTCTGAACTACACGCTCTAGGGACCTAAACCTTGTCACCACAATAAACAGGACATGCTGGAGGGATAGATTCCTGTCCCACAGACTTTCCATACTCTGGAACAGGCTACCCATCTACGTCAAGCAAAGTTCTTCATTGGCACTCTTCCAAGAAAAATCTTGATGAGTGGATAGGAAATAGGAAATGCACCCCGGGGATCACTTCCGTGTCTCTGCTCGACAGTGACAACTCAGCACGGCTCCTCGTGGTGTCCTGCAGAGTGTTGCAAGCAGCAGAGAGACTAAAAGAGAGACTAACTGATTAAGTTTGTTTTTTCTGTATTTCTTCCTGCATCTGCATTTTCTCGCAGAAAAGCGAGTTTCTAGCATATCTGAGATTTTAAAAAGCTTTATTTTTGATTACCTTACTATTTTCTTACTGTTTGCACTTCCAAAAGTCGTTTTAAGTCGTTTTTGTGTTGTTTAACTGTTGTAGGCTACACACTCAACTGCGCTAGCCTGTTTATAGCATTTACAGTGTTTTTGTGTAAATTACTGTTTGTTCTGTAAAAAATATTCTTGTTTCCTGCCTTTTCTAAGTTAGACTAGTCCAGATTTCAGGTTTTGCTGAATTCTGGGTTGTGGTACAGTTCCTGAGTTGCCCACATCCTTACTTGGATAGGAGGAAGCTTCTCTGTTCACCAGTGAGAGTGGGGAGCTTTGAGCAGTCTATCTGTGCCTGGAGGAGTGGTCTCAGCCCAGCAACTAGTAGCTTATTGGCTGTTTTGGGCCAATTCCTATCTCTTTCAATCTCCCTGATTTAAAACCCGCATTTGCACACTGCGCAGCGCTGGTTACGCAGGTTTAAACTATTCCCGGCTCCTCAAAGTCTGCTCTTCAATTTTTCCCTTAGAACTAGTCAAACTCTCAAATTAAGCTCTCCACTTTCCTTTTACAGCCCAGCACTTGCTCACATTTCTCAGTAAAGCACTAACAAACGCTAGCACTGCAGCCCCCTTATACTATATAGAAGTAAAAAGCTCCCTATTCGTCCCATCCGGGCAATCAATAAAACAAGTTCATTAAACTATTCAGGCATGTCCAAAGGGCAGTTTCAGGTCTACACTCCAGTCCAGCTGGTGAATCTGGGAATCTTGAGGCAATGTTACAATTGCCTTATGTACACAGACAACCCTCTCCTCCTTTCAACAAACTCAAATGTATGTGAGAGATGCAACTATACAGCCAAATTGGAGGGCAAGCTCTCTCAACCCAATACTGGAACAGCCAGTCAGGAGGAGAAGGGAACCACTCGCACCACACAACCAGTCTCACATAGGCCAATCGTATCTGCACCAACAAATAGGACACACAAACACACAAAAGACATACTCGGAGGCTCTAAATAAAAATGTGCCAAAGCAGCAGAGACCTGCAAAGCAGATATCCAAGCAATTGCTACCCCAAAACAATATTCACGTATCACATACTTCACAAAGTCTTTGTGCCACACAACCGCAGCCCTTAAGGCTAAATAAAGTACAGTTTTGTACCTACCATAAATGTAGATGTCTGAACTGGATAGCATCTGCAGTCATAACAAATGGGTTGTCCTGTCGTCAGGCAGCCCTTCGGTCGGCCGGATTCCAAAGTCTGGGTCCGGCTTCGGCTGATGTCGCACTTCACCCGACGTCATCTCTGCTGGTCTTCGGGTATAAAGGCATCAGCCGACGCCATTTTCCTCAGTGTTTCTTGCCCCAGATGCCAATTGCCCTCTTGGAAAGCTAAATTTTGGATAAATGCCAATGTTTCCAAAATAGTAGAAGGCAAACACAAAAAATAAACATGTATGTACATATATACAAACAAATACACCATAAGAGACTCCCCAGCTAGCTATTAGGAGGGTAAATACCCTAGGAGTACCGCAGAGGGAAGGAGGGAGGGTAATCCTGACTGCAGATGCTATCCAGTTCGGACATCTACATTTATGGTAGGTACAAAACTGTACTATGTCCTTCATGGATGCATCTGCAGTCATAACAAATGGGTAGAATACCATAGCCAAACTAGGGAGGAGGAATAATAATTATGGTGTAGTCAGGATCCCTTGCAGTACAGCAGTGGCAAACCCTGCTCGGGATCTAGAATATAGAGGTAAATTGTAATGCTTGGCAAATGTATGCACGGAGGTCCAAGTAGCTGCCTCAATAATGTCCTTGGTTGCCACTCCTCTTAAGAAAGCTGTGGTAGTGGCTGTAGCCCTTGTAGAATGAGGTCTTATGTTCTGTGGAATTGGTTTTCCATGGTAGGAGTAACAGAATCTTATGCAATTTCCTATCCATTTGGAGATTGTCTGTTTGGAAATTGCTTTTCCTTCCCTTCCTGTTGCATAGGCTACAAAGAGCTGGTCAGTTTTTCTGTTACCTTTGGTTCTGTCCAGGTAGTAGCGTAACTGTCTGTGTACATCCAAGGTATGCATTATTCTTTCACCTCTGTTTTGTGGATTGGGAAAGAAGGTAGGTAGGTGGATTGCCTGGTTTAAAGACACTCTGGATACCACCTTAGGCATAAATGTAGGATTAGTTCTCATGGACACCCTATCTTGATGGAAGATTAGGAAGGGTTGCACTGCCATTAAGGCCTGTAGTTCAAACCCTCCTTGCTGAAGTAATAGCCAGTAGGAAAGCAGTTTTCCATGACAGGTGTTGTAGATCTGCTGTTGCTGCTGGTTCAAACGGAGGGAGTGTCAACTTTTCTAGTACAAAATTCAAGTCCCATGCTGGTAATGGTGGTTTCCTAGGAGGTTTTACATTCTTGATCCCTCTGAGAAACTGCCTGAGTAGAGGATGTGAAAAGACAGGAGGATCAAAGCTGTATTCTGCTGAAATAGCTGATGCATGTATCTTGATGGAGGAATAGGACAGGCCTGTATGCAGAAGCTCTGCCAAGTACTCCAGAATGTTAGCAATATCTATGTTCGACACATCTTTTCCTCTTTCAGTACTCCAAATGACGAACCTTTTCCATTTTCCTGCATAGTTCCTTCTTGTTGAAGGTCTGCGGGCTTCAAGGATAATGTCTTTAACCCTTTGTGAAAGGTCTGGGTTAGTTACTGCTATGTGATGTTCCAGGCAGTCAGTTGCAAGGTTTTTAGGTTTGGATGTATGATGTTGTAGTTGTTCTGAGTTAACATCAGAGGCATCAGGGGGTATTGACCACATTTTCCCCGAGACATGCTCCTCAGCAATGGGTACCAGTGTTGTCTTGGCCAGTTCGGAGCTATCAGAATTATCCTTGGACGTTCCTCTTTGATTTTCAGTAGTACCTTGTGCATCAAGGGAAGAGGTGGGAATGCATATGCTGTCAGGCTTTTCCAGCTGAAGGATAGAGAGTCCACCTTCCATGCAAGTGGGTGGAATGTCCTTGTGCAGAATTTTTTGAGCTGGTGATTTTGTGGGGAAGCGAATAGATCTATTTGTGGCATTCCCCATTTCTTTGTGATGGCCTTGAAGATGTCCGGGTGCAGCATCCATTCGTGAGCATCCGAGGTGGTTCTGCTTAAAATGTCTGCTAGGGTGTTCTCTTTTCCCGGTACAAATATTGCCTGTAACTGGATGTTGTAGCTGAGAGCCAGATTCCAAAGGTCCAAAGTCATTCTGCATAGGGGGTAAGAATGAGTGCCTCCCTGTTTGTTGATGTACCACATGACTGTGGTGTTGTCTGTCCTTATCATCAGATGGCCTTCTTTGAGGAAAGGTCTGAATTTTAGGATTGCCAGTTTTACTGCCAGCATTTCTTTTTGGTTTATGTGCAGGTGCAGCTGGTCCTGAGTCCACAGTCCTTGTACGCATTTGTCCAGCATGTGTGCCCCCCATCCTAGGTCTGAGGCATCCGTTGTGATAGTTTGGGTTGCTCGAAAGTTGTGGAAGGGTAAGCCTGGGTTTGACTGGCATGCCCGAGCCCACCATAGGAACTCCTGTTTTAAGCATGGGATTAGTGGTATTTCTGTTTCTAAGCTGTGTCTGTGTTGAGACCATAAATTCTTTAGGTACCACTGTAACTTTCTCATATGCAGTCTGGCATGTGGGACCAAGATTATGCATGATGCCATGAAGCCCAAGGCCTGCAGAACTTTTCTTGCTGTTAGTTTGTTCTGCTTTGTTAATGCCAAGAAGTAAAGAGGGAGTTCTTTTTTGTTTTTCTGCAGTTAGGAATGCCATCTGTTTTACTGTGTCCAATTCCGCGCCCAAGAAAGTTCTTGTCTGGGATGGTATCAGTCTTGACTTTTGAAAATTGACTGTGTATCCCAGGGCTTGTAGCAAGTAAATGACCCTTTGTAAATCTGTTGTCAGCTTGCTTTTGTTGTCCGCTTGTAACAGGCAGTCGTCCAGGTATGGATAAATTTGGATTCCTGTACTCTGCAGTGAGCGATTACTGATGCCAGGCATTTTGTGAATACTCAGTGGGCAGTAGATAAGCCAAAGGGCAATGCTGAGAATTGATAATGCTCTGATCCTGCAAGAAATCTGAGGTATCTTCTGCAATTTGGTCGAATGGGGACGTGCAGGTATGCCTCCTTGAGATCTAGAGTTACCAGCCAACACTCCTTGCCCAGCATGGGAAGAAGTTGCTGTAGGGTCAGCATTTTGAATTTTGGGACAATGATGTATGTGTTTAAGATGGACAGGTCGAGAATAGGTCTCCAGTTTTTTTCTTTTCTTGGTACTAGGAAGAGTCTGGAGTAGAATCCTTTGCCCTGTTCTGTTATTGGTACCCTTTCCACAGCTCTCATCTTTATTAATTCTGCTGTGTGGTGCAGAGCTTCTATTTTTTGATTTGGGGGCAGGTTTGGCATTCCTCTTTTTACTGGTAAAGTGTGGAAGTGAAACCGGTAGCCTTGGTCTATGGTTTGCAAAATCCACTTGTCTTTTGTAATATAGTGCCAATTTTTCGAGAATAAGGCTAACTTTCCGCCTAATGGTGCTGCTATTTGCTTCCTGGTAGGCAGAATCAGAGCCAAGTCACTGTAATTGTCCTGTTGCAGTGGCAGTGGTTGCGTCTGTGCCTCGGTTATTGCCTTGCCACTGTCGTCCTCTGTAGGCACCTCCTCTGGATTGATTTCTGCCCCTAGAGCGTCTGTTCCTGCCCCTTTGGGATTTTGTGGAGTCAGGAAAGGACCAATTTTTGGCAGGCCAATTTCTGCTAAACCTTGGGGGCTGAACCTGTAGGAAATCTTTAACTGTTTGTACAGATTTTGCCTTCTCTTCCATTTTCTTCATTACCTGCTGGGCAGGTTCCCCAAATAGACTGGCCTTATCCATAGGAGCATCCAATAGCTTAGCTTTAACATGATCCGGCAAGACCTGTTCTTTCAACCATGCATGCCTTCTTATCACTGTGCCAGTCATGGCTGATCTAAATAAAGCCTCAAGTGCATCATTGCCACATTTTAAAGAATGGTTACTAACCTGTTGGATGTTATTCACCATTTCTAATACATATTTCTTATCTAAAGATTCATCAGAGGACAGCTTTTTAATTAACTGATCAAGCATAAACTCTTGGTATTGGATCATGTGAAACTGACAGTTTAAAGCTCTAGCTGAGAGAGTAGCAGAGGTGTAGACTTTTTTCCCCCATCTCTCTAAGGACCTGGATTCCCTTTTCAGAGGGAATAGGGTTTTTTGCTGTGGTCGAGGCTACTGCCTTAGGCCCCTGGGATATAGTTTCGGGGTCTGCAAGTGGGGCCTTGTATAGGTGGTGATGAGTGTCTGGCACCCTGTAAAATCCATCTGGTTTGGCAGGGGCTGGAGGTAAAGAATCAGGTGCAGTGCAGACATCATTAAATGCATCGTCCACAACAGATAGGACAGGAGGTATAGCTAAGGGCTTATGTTGTGGTAAGTGCAGAAAAGTCCTAAGCCTTTTTCTTGAATCTGAGAAATCTTGTCCCTGCCATTGGAATTGTTCTCTCATGGCATGTAAGGTTTCCCCAAAGGAGAATTCCTCTGGTGGAGAGGCAGCTGGAATGGATTCTTCAGCATCTGAATCTTCATAATTGGAAAAAGGAGCCTCTGGCTGGTCTGTAATGTCTGAGTCATCCGCAGAATCATCAGAGGACACAGGCTCGGGGGGCTCTGCTCTAGGTCTCTTTTCTGGGGGCTGAGAGGCCCTGTCTGTGTGAGATTGGGATCCCCTAATTAAGGATATTAAATCTTCTGCCAGAGTAAGCATTTGTGAGCTAGAAGTGGGCCTGAGTGAGGGTGGTTTAACAGGCACTGATTTAGCTGATTTGGCTGCTTTAGCCCTGGCAAAGGCCTTAATAGACATGGCTGCAGGAGGCCTAGCAGCACCATGTGCTGGGGTAGAGATATCCAAGGGGATGGTGTCTGATAGATCAGTAGGAACCACAGTTGTAGGCAAAATTTCTGAGGCTGATTCAGATAAGGTAACAGGAGCCTCAGTAGTAGTCATGGATTCGGCTGAAGATTGACCAGTTTTCTCGGTTTCGGCCGAAACCGAGACACTCGCGGCTTGCTTAACTGTGGTTTTGGCCGAAACCGCGGACCGCGAGTGTCGGTCTTTTTCTTTGTGTTTTTTAACAATTTGGGTAGTCGGAGGAATTGACAGCATAATGTACGCAAAATCTGAGCCGAAAAACTGTTCAGCAAACTCCGACCGACGCCTAAGCGTTCGTCGGTTGAAGGAAGCACAGGCCGAACAGGCTGCTACGTCGTGGTCTGGGCCTAAGCAAGGCAAACAGTAAGAGTGGAAATCTTTATGAGGTATTTGTTTCCCACAAGTTAAACAGTTATTGACTTTTTCTGACATCGGCTGAGGCAAGAAAGAGTCCCCAACGGGGTACTTAGCTTTTTAGAAGTCTTCGAAGTAGTATTCGGTAGTAGTAATCTCTGGATCTGACCGACCGGCACTTGCAAACAGCTTCTGCTTCGGGCGCCACGCGGCAAGAAAGACTGAGGAAAATGGCGTCGGCTGATGCCTTTATACCCGAAGACCAGCAGAGATGACGTCGGGTGAAGTGCGACATCAGCCGAAGCCGGACCCAGACTTTGGAATCCGGCCGACCGAAGGGCTGCCTGACGACAGGACAACCCATTTGTTATGACTGCAGATGCATCCATGAAGGACATCACACCAAATACACTAGTAATAGGAGACTCTATTGTCAGGCACACTGATGTCCCGCTCACCAGACTGAACAAGAAGGTCACTGTAAGCTGCCTGTCGGGTGCCAGGATCCGCCACATAACACAAGCACTCAGGTCACTCCAAAGCAAGTACAAATATGACTCTGTCATTGCCCATGGTGTGAATGACCTGAAATGTACCTCCTGGACTACATGAAAAGAGACAGAGGAGCTCTCTGATGATGTAGCCCAGGCTGGTATGACCCTGACCCGGAGTAGCATATTGCCCTCACCAAGAATGATGCCACAGTATAAAGACAAAATGATCAATATTAACAATTGGCTAAACTATTGGTGTCATTCAAAGGGGATCCAGTGTCTGTCAGCCTGGGATGACATGCTTGACAAGCCACGTTGCTTCACTAGAGACGGCTTGCACCTGTCACCCTTGGGCTTTCAAATACTGGCTAAGGCTCTTGCCCCCCCCCCCCCCGCCATAGTGCCTTTTTTAGACAAGGCTCAAAAGACAAACCCACCTCCATAGAAAACACAAGAAACAAAAAACTGAGGGTAATGCTACTCAATGCCAGAAGTCTAAACCTTAAAATGCACACACTCGAGGCACTCCTCAGTATGGAGAAAATCGATATCTGCGCAGTAACAGAAACCTGGTTCAAGGCTCCAGAGAGCACTCCAGCACTACCAGGCTATAACCCTTACCATACCTTTCGGCCCCAGAACCCGGACCAAAATACAAAAGGCGGGGGTGTATCCATTTTCATCAAGGATACCCACACCTCCAGGTTAGTTGTACTGCACGAGGCCTGGGAGACCATCCATGTGCAACTAACAGTAGGCAAAACTGCTTTTCAGTTTGTAGCTTACAACAGATCACCCACCTTGTCTCAGGACCCACACTCGGGATTCCTGAGAATATGAAGGTCTCACCAAACACCATGATATTGGGTGATTTCAACTACCCAAACATTGACCAGGAAAACTACTCAAATCCCAACTCCCTTGCCCAACATTTCCTGGAATTTATAAACTTTAATGCCCTGTAACAACTGGTCACCACTCCCACAAGAGGTGACAACATATTGGACCTGGTCATCACCAACATGGGGGCTCAATGTTCCACACCGGAGGTAAACCCCTCGTTGGTAAAATCAGACCATAAACTAATCACACTGGACATCCTGACCCCACCCCCAGCCAAGGAAACCACTGTGAAAAATTTCTCAAAAGCAAACTTCACACTTCTCAAGACAGAGGTGGAATGTTTCAAACTCCCCGGGCTAATGGAAAATGCTGCCCAAACCTCAGTATCCTTTACAAATGCATTCTATGAGCACCTACAGGAATGCATGGTTCGAGCCATCCAGCCTTACTACAGGATATGTACCCAAAGAATGGAGTACAGCAACAGTTATCCTGCTCCACAAAGGTGGCACCACAACGGATCCCGGGAACTATCGCCCTATAAGCCTGACTAACCTGGTCTGCAAGGCTATGGAGCGCATCATCATGGATCTTGTAAGCAAAGACATTGGGAACCTCCAGACACTGGACCCTACCCAATTCGGCTTTGTTAAAGGCAGATCTTGCCTCTTAAACCTAGTAGACTTCTTTGAAACAGTTACTAAGGCCATAGACGAGGGAAAGGTAGTCCACACAGCCTACCTGGACCTCGCAAAGGCCTTTGACACAATACCCCACTCTGGCATTATAGATAAGCTCACCAGCTTGAGCATTAACCCCTATGTCACGAGATGGGTTGCAAACTGGCTCATGGATAGAACTCACATGGTCAGAGTTGCGGGTGTCATGTCAGACTCCAAACCAGTTACAAGTGGCATCTCACAGGGCTCAGTCCTGGGACCCCTCTTGTTCGGTATATACTTTTCTGAGGTACAGGCAAGCACGGGAGGACTATGGATGAGTCCAAGTTCACAGATGACTGCAAATTGGGAGCCATAATCAACTCTCCGGCTGACACAGACATCCTCCAGAAGGGTCTTACGGAGACAATTACCTGGTGTCAGAACCATGGCCTCAAGCTAAATGCCAAAAAGTGCATAGTCAACCCCTTTGGGAAAGTGCCCACGAACTACCACACAGGTGGTAATCCACTAAGTACGGAAGATGTAATTAGGGATCTGGGAACACAAGTAGACAGCAACCTCTCCTTTGATATTCACATTGCCAAAGTGTTTAGAAAAGCCTTCTATATAGCCCACCTAATCACGAAAGGGTTCACATCTAGATCAAGAGAGGTCATTGTGCCCCTCTACTCATCCCTCATCAGGCCCATAATAGAGTACAATGCCCCATTTGGGATGTACCTTACCAGACACCTGCAACAGCTGGAAAGACCCCAGAAGTACCTCACCAAGAGGATCATGGGCCTCAAACAGATGCCCTATGCAGCTCGACTAAAGAAACTCTAGCTCTACTCAGTTGCTTATCGCCTACTCAGAGGTGATCTCTGCCTGACGTACAAGGCCATGTCTAACCCGGAATTAATGGACATGCTCCACCTCAAGAAAACCAAATCCCTTAGAGCTACACGTTCCAGGGATTTAAACCTCAGCACAATAAATAGGACAAGCTGGAGGGATAGATTCGTATCCCACAGGCTTCCTTGTTCTGGAATAAAATCCCAATCCATGTTAGGCAGAGCCCCTCACTGACCCTGTACAAGAGAAATCTTGACGAGTGGATGGGAAATCGTAAATTTACTCCTGGGATCACTTCTATGGCCCTGCTGGACAGAGGGGCTCAGGAACCTAATCAAATCTAAAAGGGAGGCAAAAGCCAACACATTCTGGCTAGGCTTATAAATGCCCTAGGGCAGATAGCCTAGTACCTACCTATGAACCTATATGAAAATAACTTTCTTGGGTGGCGTAAACCAGGGAACCTTGTTAGCTAGGCTTACGTAGGCCCTTGGGTAGATATGAACCTATAAATGCACACTGGCTATACAGGGAAATTAAACTGGTAAAACAAACACAGCTGTGTAAATGCCTAAATACAGTACCCAACCACAAATTATAACCTCTATTCACTGAAAAAAGCAGCACAAATAAAATAAACAACACAGCATCACAATGCCTAGAATCTACATAAGCCAGGGAGAAACTAAAGAAAAATAAAACACTTGGTAGCCATGCACACCACTATGGGATAAGAATGCTTATGTAAAGGGAACTACCGAGACTGGTGGTGGAGAGGGGCGAATACAAATCAACTTTAAACAACTGAAAAATTGTTCCTGTGCAACAGATCAACTTAAAAACTAGGAAAGATATCCAACACTGTTAAAACATGAGTAAAGGTAGTCAAGATCTAGTAAGGATTAAAAAAAACTCCAAACTATGTGCAGCTGCAATTTTCTGACCAGTGAAAGTAAACTGCTAGAAATAAATTCCATGTTATAGCAGAAAACATTTAGTCATTCTCAGATGTCTGATTTTAACCAATTCAAGGTCACAATGAAGAAGAAATAACAAGTATAACTAAAAAGGGGAAGCAATTTCAAAGCTGTAGGAAATCAATACAAATATGACAACATTCAGTGCTCAAAAGCAGATCACAAGTTAGAAAGCAGGGATGGTTTTCCTTAGAGATTAGTTGGGCTTAGTCCGGCAAACAAGGCAGGTCTGGTAGACCTGGTGGAACAAGGAAAGGATATGGGGAGGAGTTGATGGTCAGTAGTGGGAAGCCAAAAAAATACACTTCTTCTAACCAGTAGGGTCTTTATAATACTTCAGTTTAAACTTACTCCACATAGAAAAGTTATTGTTTTATTATAAGACAAAATACAGAACAAAACAAAAACACATACAGCATGACAGAAAACAATTTAGCCAGGTTGAACAGCCATAATAATAAGCTTAGAAAAGCTCTACTGATTGCTGTATTATGATACATGTGGACTACTACCAATACAAATTACACACCTAATCAGTCTAGTAAACAAAACTACATGTGGGTCAGAGTGGGTGAGAAAGCGGTCTCTAAGAAAACAAAAGATGAATCATATGAAATAAACATATGCACATGTCCGTCCATCCATCCATCCATCCTCAATCCCTTTTACCCATTTTGCATATGGGGTCTGGGTCTCACTTCAGCAGAGACATCTCGAGCCAAGGTTTACACTGCTGTGTGGCTAGCCCTGCAGCTTCGTAACACTCACTTGCACACGTACTCTCACCTATGGCCAAAGAGTGTCCAATCCACCTACTGCAGGTCTTTAGAATGTGGGATATGTGTGTGTGTGCGCGTGTGTGTGTGTGTGTGTGTGTGTGAAGGTGACTGTTGGATTATACAGCAGCATTAACTGAAACAGATGCATCTGGCAGTCTCAAATATCCTGCACACTTACTTGAATGTGTATCACACCATCCAATTCAGTTGTAACCTAGTACGCATCTACTCTGGTAAAGGTTACATCTTTAGTGTTTTCTTGTAGTTATGAATTTAATCATCTATTAACCAGGAAAGAAAAGTAATCTGCGGTAGAATAATTTTAGTCATTAACCTGACCACAAAACCAAACAGCAAATAATAGTACAAGTCTTTGGGAGAGGATAGAAAACCAGTAAGTGTACTTGGGAAAACACTTAGGGCAACGGGAAAAAAACATGCAAACTGCACAGACTAAGTAGAAGATGAGAGATAGACACCAGACACTACTGATGTGAAGAAACAATAGGTTCATAGGTTATAGGTTAGTACTAGGCTAACTGCCCTTGTGGGCCATTTTAAGCCTAGTCAATTAACCCATGTGAGAATCAAACCATGCACCTTGTGTCTGCAAGGTAAACACCTTAACCAATTATGCCATCCTCCCCCTACTAACCACAATGCTGCTGTGGTTTCCAGAATGACGCATCTCAGTATTTTCAGTTAATATAATGTTATTTTTTTTTACAGTTTCTTTCTGGGTTTAAGTCTGCTTTAACTTGGATATAATGCTTTGTTGTGCCACCTGATATAACCTCCTATCTTCTTAACCTCTTTGTAATATTAACTGGATTAATTCCGGTTCCCTCTGGCTCCCTGCTAACTATTTGCTTTGGTTTACTCATACTGTTGCAATGGTTGGCCATTACAGAATGCCTGCTAAAGAGTTCTGTGGCAACTGCTGACTTTTTCAATGGCTATTTGTGTTGAACAGTCATTAACAGGCACAGCTAGTATTTCCATTCCTTCTATGTTAATGGTTCTTTTGAACTGTTCTCAATGAGTAGATATTTTGTAATGCTATCTATAAAAGAGTTTAAAAAAAAAAAAAAAAAAAAAAAAAAAAGGTAAGCCTGACTGCACAGTTGCGCTAAGTGGTCTGATGAAGTCTGCACTCAGAAAAAGTACTTCTAAAATCAGTTTTGCTGTATTTTAGTTGACTATAACTATGTTAAACACAGATAAAGATGCTTATTGTCTATCTAATTCAACAGGCTGAGAAGATGGTTTATAAAAAGAGAGAAAAGTACAGTTTTTTACCTACCATAAATGTAGATGTCCGAACAGGATAGCATCTGCAGTCATAACAAATGGGTTGTCCTGTCGTCAGGCAGCCCTTCGGTCGGCCGGATTCCAAAGTCTGGGTCCGGCTGATGTCGCACTTCACCCAACGCCATCTCTGCTGGTCTTCGGGTATAAAGGCATCAGCCGACGCCATTTTCCTCAGTGTTTCTTGCCCCAGATGCCAGTTGCCCTCTTGGAAAGCTAAATTTTGGATAAATGCCAATGTTTCCAAAAAGTAGAAGGCAAACACAACAAATAAGCATGTATGTACATATATACAAACAAATACACCATAAGAGACTCCCCTAGCTAGCTATTAGGAGGGTAAATACCCTAGAGTACCACAGAGGGGAAGGAGGGTGTGACTGCAGATGCTATCCTGTTCGGACATCTACATTTATGGTAGGTACAAAACTGTACTATGTCCTTCAAGGATGCATCTGCAGTCATAACAAATGGGTAGAATACCATAGCCAAACTAGGGTGGAGGAAGAAAAATTATGGTGTAGTTAGGATCCCTTGCAGTACAGCAGTGGCAAACCCTGCTCGGGATCTAGAGTATAGAGGTAGATTATAATGCTTGGCAAATGTATGCACGGAGGTCCAAGTAGCCGCCTCAATAATGTCCTTGGTTGCCACCGTAAGAAAGCTGTGGTAGTGGCTGTTGCCCTTGTAGAATGAGGTCTTATGTTCTGTGGAATTGGTTTTCCATGGTAGGAGTAACAGAATCTTATGCAATTTCCTATCCATTTAGAGATTGTCTGTTTGGAAATTGCTTTTCCTTCCTTCCTGTTGCATAGGCTACTAAAAGCTGGTCAGTTTTTCTGTTACCTTTGGTTCTGTCCAGGTAGTAGCGTAACTGTCTATGTACATCCAAGGTATGCAGCAGTCTTTCCCCTGTTCTGTGGGTTGGGAAAGAAGGTAGGTAGGTGGATTGCCTGGTTTAAAGACACTCTGGATACCACCTTAGGCATAAATGTAGGATTAGTTCTCATGGACACCCTATCTTGATGGAAGATTAGGAAGGGTTGTACTGCCATTAAGGCCTGTAGTTCAAACCCTCCTTGCTGAAGTAATTGCCAGTAGGAAAGCAGTTTTCCATGATAGGTGTTGAAGATCTGCTGTTGCTGCTGGTTCAAATGGAGGGAGTGTTAATTTTTCTAGCACAAAGTTCAAGTCCCATGCTGGCAATGGTGGTTTCCTAGGAGGTTTTACATTCTTGATCCCTGAGGAACTGCCTGAGTAGAGGATGCAAAAAGACAGGTGGATCAAGCTGTACTCTGCTGAAATAGCTGATGCATGTATCTTGATGGAGGAATAGGACAGGCCTGTGTGTAGAAGCTCTGCCAAGTACTCCAGGATGTTAGCAATATCTATGTTCGACACATCTTTTCCTCTTTCAGCACTCCAAATGACAAACCTTTTCCATTTTCCTGCATAGTTCCTTCTTGTTGAAGGTCTGCGTGCTTCAAGGATAATGTCTTTAACCCTTTGGGATAGGTCTGGGTTAGATGCTGCTATGTGATGTTCCAGGCAGTCAGTTGCAAGGTTTTTAGGTTTGGGTGCATGATGTTGTAGTTGTTCTGAGTTAACATCAAAGGCATCAGGGGTATTGACCACATTCTCTCCCGAGACATGCTCCTCAGCAATGGATACCAGTGTTGTCTTGGCCAATTCGGAGCTATCAGGATTATCCTTGGGCATTCCTCTCTGATTTTCAGTAGTACCTTGTGCATAAAAAGGAAGAGGTGGAAATGCATATGCTGTCAGGCCTTTCCAACTGAAGGATAGAGAGTCCACCTTCCATGCAAGTGAGTGGTATGTCCTTGTGCAACATTTTTTCAGCTGGTGATTGAGTGGGGATGCGAATAGGTCTATTTGTGGCATTCCCCATTTCTTTGTGATGGCCTTGAAGATGTCCGGGTGTAGCATCCATTCGTGAGCATCCGAGGTGGTTCTGCTTAACATGTCTGCTAGGGTGTTTTCTTTTCCCGGCACAAATATTGCCTGTAACTGGATGTTGTAGCTCAGAGCCATATTCCAAAGGTCCAGAGTCATTCTGCATAGTGGGTATGAATGAGTGCCTCCCTGTTTGTTGATGTACCACATGACTGTGGTGTTGTCTGTCCTTATCATTAAATGGCCTTCTTTGAGGAATGGTCTGAATTTCTGGATTGCTAGTTTTACTGCCAGCATTTCTTTTTGGTTTATGTGCAGGTGCAGCTGGTCTTGAGTCCACAATCCTTGTATGCATTTGTCCAACATGTGCGCCCCCCCAGCCTAGGTCTGAGGCATCTGTTGTGATGGTTTGGCTCGCTTGAATGTTGTGGAAGGGTAAGCCTGGGTTTGACTGGCATGCTTGAGCCCACCATAGGAACTCCTGTTTCAGGCATGGGATTAGTGGGATTTCGGTTTCTAAGCTGTGCCTGTGTTGAGACCATAAATTCTTTAGGTACCACTGTAGCTTTCTGATATGCAGTCTGGCATGTGGGACCAAGATTATGCATGATGCCATGAAGCCCAAGGCCTGCAGTACTTTTCTTGCTGTTAGTTTGTTCTGCTTTGTTAATGCCAAGAAGTAAAGAGGGAGTTGTTTTTGTTTTTCTGCCGTTAGGAATGCCATTTGTTTTACTGTGTCCAATTCCGCACCCAAGAATGTTCTTGTTTGGGATGGTATCAGTCTTGACTTTTGTAAATTGACTGTGTATCCCAGGGCCTGTATAGTAAGCAAATGACTCTTTGTAAATCTGTTGTCAGCTTGCTTTTGTTGTCCGCTTGTAACAGGCAGTCGTCCAGGTATGGATAAATTTGGATTCCCTGTAGCCTGCAGTGAGCGATTACTGATGCCAGGCATTTTGTGAATATTGTGAATACTCTGGGCGCAGTAGACAAGCCAAAGGGCAATGCTGAGAATTGATAATGCTCTGATCCTGCAAGAAATCTGAGGTATCTTCTGCAATTTGGTCGTATGGGGACGTGCAGGTATGCCTCCTTGAGATCTAGAGTTACCAGCCAACACTCCTTGCCCAGCATGGGAAGAAGTTGCTGTAGGGTCAGCATTTTGAATTTTGGGACAATGATGTATGAGGTCGAGAATAGGTCTCCAACTTTTCTCTTTCCTTGGTACTAGGAAGAGTCTGGAGTAGAATCCTTTGCCCTGTTCTGTTATAGGTACTCTTTCCACAGCTCTCATCTTTGTTAATTCCGCTATCTGCTTTAGAGCTTCTGTTTTTGATTTGGAGGTAGGTTTGGCATTCCTCTTTTTACTGGTAAGGTGTGGAAGTGGAACCTGTAGCCTTGGTCTATGGTTTGCAAAATCCACTTGTCTTTTGTGACATAGTGCCAATTTTTTGAAAATATGGCTAACTTTCCGCCTAAAGGTGCTGCTATTTGTTCCCTGGTAGGCGGTGTCAGAGCCAAGTCACTGTGATTGTCCTGTTGTAGTGGCAGTGGTTGTGTCTGTGCCTGTTATTGCCTTGCCACTGTTGTCCTCTGTAGGCACCTCCTCTGGATTGATTTCTGCCTCTAGAGCGTCTATTCCTGCCTCTTTGAGATTTTGAGGAGTCTGGAAAGGACCAATTTTGGCAGGCCAGTTCCTGCTAAACCTTGGGGGCTGAACCTGTAAGAAATCCTTAACTGTTTGTACACATTTTGCCTTCTCTTCCATTTTCTTCATTACTTGCTGAGCAGGTGTACCAAATAGACTGGTCTTATCCATAGGAGCATCTAACAGCTTTGCTTTTAACATGATCCGCAAGGCCT
>NC_056729.1:470269757-470334757 GCF_019279795.1 Protopterus annectens
TTTTCACGAATGCCGAGGTGCCAGCTCGACATCCAACCTTCAACGAAGGGACGCCCATTTATGCATGTCTTTCGAATACCCATCCAACCGCGGGGAGGACATGCAGACTCCACACAGAAGGCACTCCCCACACTCCAGCCAAGAATCAAACGGGAGAACCTCTTGCTGTGAGGCAACAATGACAGGGCTGCACCACAGCGGATACACAAGCTAAAATTAAAATTAAATGCTTATCCTACAACCAACATAATCTCCTCAAAACTAAAAAAGTGTAACATCCGTCCAAACCATGGACCAGCTACATCCTCACAAACCTTAAACTTTACAACCCCCACAAACCACCCCCTACAGTGCAAGATAACATTACATGGAAAGCATGGACATACATCCAATAATTATTTCTGATCAAGCACCAATAAAAGCCAAGATAAAAATGCAGAGTAATGAAGTAAGAATAAAACACTGGCACTTTCCCACCTACCTGTTAAAAAGAGAGAACTTTAAGGAATGCATTGTGGCAATTATTCAAGAGTTATTAGAAAAGATAGAGCATCTTCAGAAGTTACAGGTAGTGGTGACTGGGATAAAGTGAAAATGGAATTTATAAATGGGGTCAAAATAAAAGATAAAGAAATATTGTTAAGAAGTAATAGAAATTACTTAGAGGAGCTGACAAAAGTTAAAGTATTGCAGAATAAGGGGAAGTTCACAGGACAAGAGGAGGCGGAAATACAGAGTGTTAAAGAGGAAATAAGGGAACATCTGGATAACATGCATGAGTCTAGAAAGATTGCAGCTAAGCAACTATTTTTGATAACTCCAGTGCACAAAACCTTTTATCACAACTTAGACAACCGAACACAAAGTGTTGTCACCAAATTTAGAGTACCTACAAAAAGAAAAATAACCACAAATCCTGTAGAGGTTTTAGAGATATTCCAGAAATTTTATGAACGTTTGTGTAAAGCAGAGAAATGTGAAAAATCAAGAAAGAGTAAAAATGGACATCTTTATGGAAGACAATTATGCCAAGGTTAGACATAGAGGTCAATTCCTCGTTGGTCAGACCAGACCACAAGCTAATCAGCCTAGACATCCACATCCCACCCCCACCCCCGATTAGGGAAACCATCGTAAAAAACTTCTCCAAAGCCAACTTCACACTTAAGACAGAAGTGGCAAACTTCATGACACCCATGCAGACGGACAATAGAGGTATGAATGCTGAATCCTACACAAATGCACTTTATAAGCACTTACACGAGTGCATGGATCGTGCTATCCCTAATAGAACCAAGATGTTATCTTCCATAAAAAGGATGGCCACAACTCCTCACTCTGCTGTTGAAAAGACTTGCGAACAGATACAAGCAGTAAATACAAGTTGTTCTTCAGATTAAATCGAGAATTCAGTTGGAGTCCACACCAAATAGGCAAATGATGTTAGCAAAAAACGTATTTTAATCCACACAACGAAAAGACAAGTACAACCACAAGCACTTTCGCCCGTTTGTAACGGGCTTTTTCAAGTGTAATCCTTTACATGCAACTCAATGCTTATATATCTTTTGAGTAAACCCTTGATTGAATAATTACATAAAATTGGTTGAACAATTAAACTATTACAAAATTAATTGGAGTGAATTCTCATAGCAGTTTTGCCAAAAGTGCTTTCCAAATCAAAGAAAACCAACCATAACGCCAATACATTGCGCTGCTTGATTTAAAACATATTGAATTCTTTCCAGTGATTATTAAAATGGTACCACTCCACCACATACAATTTAAAATAACAAACTCAAATGCTACACAAATACTTAAAAAACTTCAACCCAAGTAAAAAACAATGTAAATAGATATAGAACAGACAGCAATAAGTATAACTCAAATGTACCTTTCAATCTTATAATAATACTGATGTTGCTGAATATCCCTAAACTATTTACTGTCAGTTTAAATTAATTGGATACTTTAATTATGAAATGCATGTAAAAAATGCAGATAAAAATTGTGCAACCGGCATAATTATATACATTCTACCAAATGCTTAATTAGATGCAACACAAATTTGGAAATATGTAAAAAATGCTGGTGTTAAAAAATGCATACATTGTATAACCTGATGAATAAATAATTAAACCTCCAAAGTTGTGCAAATGTGTTATAAATATGCTGTAAATAACCGATAAGAATACTTATACTTATTTTTATTTTTAACATACTGAAATATTGAAATGTTTGTATAAATATATATTAATATGTTGAATAAATAATTAAATTAATCTGTTAAAAACTTACTATATAGCCTAATTTATCAATTGATCAATAATCCATAAACTGAATTTTGGATGACCCACAAAAATGGTCATACCATCACTAAAAAATGTTAAAAATTATAGTTTATTACTCTTGGCTTTAAGAATGCAAGTTAAAATGGTTCCCTCATTCAAACCTGGACCCCTTGTTGCATTCAACTTTAATTGCCACATTAATTCTTTAATACTTAAAGCAGTCTGCCAGTCCCCCCCCTCTCATATCGAGAGCCACCCTGTCCAGAACAAAGAAGCGAATGGACATATTAACACAACTTAAAGAATGCTTAAAAAAAGCATTTGTCTCCTTTTTCGTTTTGATGTCATTTATGTGTTCATATATCCTACGTTTCAACTCCCTTTCTGTTTTGCCCACATAAAATGATGGGCAGTTTTGACAAATTCCTAGGTATACTACTCCAGATGAGTTACAAGAAAAGTGCTCTTTAGATACAATAGTAATGTTTCGGGCGGGAATGACAACATGACTGGTATTAATAATAAATGAACATTGGTGGCATCTGCCACATGAATAAGTACCTTGCTTCTTGGCAGTAACCTGAACCCGGGAGTTATAGTTAGAACCAGTTTTTTGCTCAAAAATACCCTTCAAATTCATACCTCTTTTCCTAACAAAAGAAATTTTGTTTGGAAAAATATTTGTAAATTCATCTTGCAAAAAGACAATGGGCCAAAGATTCCTAATTGTATTTTCAATAAAAACCGTGTCCTGTGAATATGTGTATATAAAGTTCTTGCTTGGATTATATTCTGAAGTCCGTTGCGCCTTAGGAATAACTGTTTTAACTCCTAATAATGGAGGGAACTGCTGATCTCTTTTCTCTAAAATTTCGTTTAAAATAACCTGGAAAAATTCAGCAGAATACCCTCTATTTAGAAATGAGCACCTCAGGAACTCCACTTCTTCTAAAAATAGTTCATAAGTACTACACATCCTAGAGGCTCGCACTAATTGCCCCTTGATGATGCCCTTTTTTATGTGTAAGGGATGCCCACTATCGAAATGCAAGAACGAATTACAATGTGTGTCTTTTCTGAAAATTTGTGAAGTAAAACCAACATTGTTTAAATTCTTTGTCAATTTGATGTCCAAATAATGTAGGGATCTGTCATTTATTTCATAAGTAAAACGAAGAAAATCAGTAGTTTTGGACAAATAGCCCATAAAATTAAGAAATTCTTGTTTAGAACCTGACCACAAAATACAAATGTCGTCTAAAAATCTCTTATAAAAACTAATATGTTTGCTCCATTCAGTTGAGTGAATGAATTCTGTTTCCCATTTATTTAGAACTATGTTCGCGTAGGCTGTAGCGCAGGGAGCACCCATAGCTACCCCACTCTTTTGTTTAAAGAACTCCCCATTAAAAAATATAAAATTATTACTCAAAATTATTCTCATGAATTCTAATATAGTGTTAATCATACAGTTGTTAAGCCCAGATTCCATACTTATTGCTTCACCAAACCAATGCAAACCTTGCTCATGGGGGATGCTGGGAAACAATTCCACAATATCTATTGTAACCATGTACAAGTTGGAATTTTCCATACATTGATCTAGGCTGGTTAAGAATTCCAAGGAGTCTTTACAAATGTGTTTTAAACCTGCTACATAGTTCTAAGTGAAAGTCCACAAATTTACTAAACGGTTCAGTTACCCCCCCCCCCGCCCCAGAAACTATGGGACGAAATTTTAAAGGGGATAAACCCTTGTGGACCTTGGGAATACCGAATAAGATAGGGGTTTTAGGTTTAGGTACAAGTAAATAATTATATGTTTTTTCATCAATAAACCCTTGCATCAACAAGTCATATATATAGAACTTGATTTTCCCAAGCGCAATATTTAATTCATTTAGTGAAATGGGTTTGTAAGTTCTTGTGTCCTGCAAAAGGTTATATATGTAATTGTCATACTCTAACTGTCTCATTAGCACAATACCCCCTCCTTTATCAGGTTTCATTACCCTGATACCATCCTTTTTTAGTTTGTCCACTATTGTCTGTAATCTGAAAGGAAAATTAGGGGGGTGCTTAATTTGCTTTTTTGTAAAATATTCTCTTAAACTTTTCTCAATTAATTCTTCAAACATTTTTAATTTAGGATGAGTGGGAGGGTTGAAAGTACTGCTTCTAGAAAGCAAATGTTCACCCTGAGCTTGGTTTTTGAAAAAAACTGTTAAATTCAGGTTTCTTATAAACAATTTTAATTCAATCAATAATTCGGGCAAATAACTTGCCCTATGAGGAACATACTGTAGCCCCTTAGTGAAAAGCTCAAAAAATACCTCTGTTACCTGTGTGTCTGTGTAGTTGTAAATGATGAAATTATTCAAAATACTAATATTACAAATTCCATCATCACCCATCACTAAGGAACGCTTAATTTGATTATACTCTAAATCATTCTCATTTATTAACGTCTTTTCCCCCAGGCATTCTGTTGAAATTGATTTGATTTTACCCGTGGTCTTCCCTGGGGTGCCTGAAAACCCTGCTGGCCATTGTTGTTTCCTTTTTGTGCTAGTCTTTCACTCCTCCTAGGTATGTCAGAGTATCCATAACCTTCATTCAAACCCTGATCAGCCCTAGTCCCTACCTCATCAAAATTGGCATTTTTCTTAAGCCCTGGGGCTGGATAGGCCCTACCTTCACTATATTCAGCAAGATCCCTTTCTAGCTTTTTGGTTTTTCTATCCAATACTTTAAAACAGTGTTCGTCTACCTCTCTAAATGTGTCATTGTATTTTTTCTTAAAGCCTGTAAATTTCTCATCCTTAATAATTTTTTCATGTAAAACATTCAATTCATTTAGTATAACATTTCCTTTGTTAGTGTAGTCATCTATCATAAGCTTTAACATTTCAATGCCAGTCTTATTAAATAGTTCCGTCAGTTTAGAATGCAAAGTCGACCCCATGTGTGCATTATTCGGGTACCTATAACAACGCAACCCTTTAGGTACTCGTTCGACTTCTATACATTCATTTAAATAATTGATTTCAAGCTGCGTATTTTTATATGCATATAACTTGTTCTTAAAAAGTTCAAACTTGTTTTCCAGTTGTTCGAACTGAACATTAAATGTACCTGTTTTAAAACGAGGCTGCTGCTCAGCCCAAGCCTTAAAGTTAAAGTTATTGTCCAAATAAGCAGAACCGCTTCTTCCAGATGATGTGTTGGCAAAAGGAGAAACCGGGGGATGCTCCACAATAACCGGATCCTTAGAAGACGTACAAATTTTTGTTTCCTTACGTTGGTCGCCGTTCCGTTCTTTTTCTTTACCCTGTTGTTGGTTACAAGGTAAACCAGAATTACTGGAACCATTAGCGCTCATCAACGTGTTATTCAACTGTGTCAAGAGAGCCAAAACCTGGTTGAGCTCCCTTCTCGTGACTGGCGTGTCGTTCGGTTCCTCCATAAGCAAAAGAGGTGTGTCAATGAAATCAGGAGAGGATAGGTCTTCCGCCATTGATGGAACCAACCAATAAACAGCGAAAAAATAAACCACGAAGAAAAAATGCGGATGGCCACAACTCCTCACTCTGCTGTTGAAAAGACTTGCGAACAGATACAAGCAGTAAATACAAGTTGTTCTTCAGATTAAATCGAGAATTCAGTTGGAGTCCACACCAAATAGGCAAATGATGTTAGCAAAAAACGTATTTTAATCCACACAACGAAAAGACAAGTACAACCACAAGCGCTTTCGCCCGTTTGTAACGGGCTTTTTCAAGTGTAACCCTTTACATGCAACTCAATGCTTATATATCTTTTGAGTAAACCCTTGATTGAATAATTACATAAAATTGGTTGAACAATTAAACTATTACAAAATTAATTGGAGTGAATTCTCATAGCAGTTTTGCCAAAAGTGCTTTCCAAATCAAAGAAACCCAAACAATCAGTTTATGGATTATTGTGGGTTATCCAAAATTCAGTTTATGGATTATTGATCAATTGATAAACTAGGCTATATAGTAAGTTTTTAACAGATTAATTTAATTATTTATTCAACATATTAATATATATTTATACAAACATTTCAATAGTTCAGTATGTTAAAAATAAAAATAAGTATAAGTATTCCTATCGGTTATTTACAGCATATTTATAACACATTTGCACAACTTTGGAGGTTTAATTATTTATTCATCAGGTTATACAATGTATGCATTTTTTAATATCAGCATTTTTTTAACACCAGCATTTTTTTACATATTTCCAAATTTGTGTTGCATCTAATTAAGCATTTGGTAGAATGTATATAATTATGCCGGTTGCACAATTTTTATCTGCATTTTTTACATGCATTTCATAATTAAAGTATCCAATTAATTTAAACTGACAGTAAATAGTTTAGGGATATTCAGCAACATCAGTATTATTATAAGATTGAAAGGTACATTTGAGTTATACTTATTGCTGTCTGTTCTATATCTATTTACATTGTTTTTTACTTGGGTTGAAGTTTTTTAAGTATTTGTGTAGCATTTGAGTTTGTTATTTTAAATTGTATGTGGTGGAGTGGTACCATTTTAATAATCACTGGAAAAGAATTCAATATGTTTTTTAAATCAAACGCGCAATGTATTGGCGTTATGGTTGGTTTTCTTTGATTTGGAAAGCACTTTTGGCAAAACTGCTATGAGAATTCACTCCAATTAATTTTGTAATAGTTTAATTGTTCAACCAATTTTATGTAATTATTCAATCAAGGGTTTACTCAAAAGATATATAAGCATTGAGTTGCATGTAAAGGATTACACTTGAAAAAGCCCGTTACAAACGGGCGAAAGCGCTTGTGGTTGTACTTGTCTTTTCGTTGTGTGGATTAAAATACGTTTTTTGCTAACATCATTTGCCTATTGGGTGTGGACTCCAACTGAATTCTTGATTTAATCTGAAGAACAACTTGTATTTACTGCTTGTATCTGTTCGCAAGTCTTTTCAACAGCAGAGTGAGGAGTTGTGGCCATCCGCATTTTTTCTTCGTGGTTTATTTTTTCGCTGTTTATTGGTTGGTTCCATAAAAAGGAAGCCAATCTGGTGGTCCTCTGCCATAAACAAACTCTACATCAGGAGAAAGAAACTGTTAAAAAAGAAACTGTTAAAAAAAAAAAAGAGTAAAATCCCATGACTGGAGGAACTCCCTCATCAACCTCAGTAAGAAGCTGAGATCCCTCATAAAATCCTCCAAAGCTAGTTACGAAAACAAAATTGCCACTGACTCTAAAGACGACCACAAAGCATTCTATAGCTATGTCAAGAATCTCAATGGGAACACTCAGATCTGCTCTGTGTTACAGCACAATGGCACTAAATATACAGAACCAACGGATATTGCCAACATCCTAGCAGATAGGTTCTGTGCTAACTTTACCCCCCCTCTCACCCCCTAGAGGGCCCATCTCTATACCGGAAGAATGCAAAGTTCCTATAATCACGGCTGCACAGGTAAAAAAAAACACTCTCCAAAGCCAAGAACACAGCATCCATGGGACCTGACAATATCCCAGGATGCGTTCTACACGAACTACAGAATGAACTGGCACCCTACCCAAGTACCATGTTCAATCATAGCCTCACCTCAGGCTTTGTACCCACTGAATGGCGCATCGTGACGGTTATCCCACTCCACAAAGGGGGAGCCACGATGGACTCCAAGAACTACCACCCCATTAGCCCGACGAGCCTGGTCTGCAAGGCCATGGAACGCATCATCGTGGAACTCATAAACAAAGACATTGGTATTCTCCAAACTCTGGACCCTACCCAGTTTGGATTTGTAAAAGGCAGATCATGTCTCCTACAACTGATAAACTTCTTTGAAGCAGTCACCAAACCCATAGATGAGGGTAAAATGGTTCACACAGCTTATCTAGATCTCGCCAAGGCTTTCGACACCATCCCCCACTCTGGAATTATAGATATTCTCACTAAACTAGGTATAAATCCCTATGTCACAAGATGGGTTGCCAACTGGCTCATGGACAAAACCCACACTGTGAAAGTAGCGGATTCCAAATCCGACTTCAGACCAGTGACAAGTGGAGTACCACAGGGTTCAGTCATGGGTCCTCTCCTGTTTGGTATCTACTTCTCTGAAGTGCAGGCTGACACAGAAGGTCTTCGGCTAACAAAGTTTGCAGATGACTGCAAACTAGGAGCCATAATCGAAACTCCTAACGATGTGGACAAACTACAAAAGGGCCTCACTGAGACAGATATCTGGTGCCAAAGCCATGGCCTGAAGCTCAATGCCAAAAAGTGTATTGTTATCCCCTTTGGTAAAAACTCTGTACCCATGAACTACCACATAGCTGGAAGTCTACTTAATGCCGAAAATGTGATGAGACCATGGGACACAGGTGGACAGTAGTCTCTCCTTTGATAATCACATCGCCACAGTGGTCAGGAAATCCTTCTATGTGGTTCATCTCATCACAAAAGGATTCTCATCCAGAAAAAAAAGAGGTCATTGTTCCCCTCTACTCATCACTCATTAGACCCATTATAGAGTACAACGCCCCTTTTGGTATGTACCTCACAAGACATCTACAACAACTGGAAAGACCACAGAAATACCTCACAAAGAGGATTACTGGTCTCAAACAGATGCTCTACGCAGACAGTCTCAAAAAACTACAGCTTTACTCCATTGTATATCGCCTACTCAGGGGCGATCTCTGCCTAACATACAAAGCTATGTCAAACCCCGAGCTGTTGGACATGCTCCACTTAAAGAAATCCCAATCCCTCCGAGCTACACGCTCTAGGGACCTAAACCTTGTCACCACAATAAGCAGAACATGCTGGAGGGATAGATTCCTGTCCCAGAGACTTCCCATACTCTGGAACAGACTACCTATCTGTGTCAAACAGAGCTCTTCATTAGCACTCTTCAAGAAAAATCTTGATGACTGGATGGGAAACGGCAAATTCACCCCAGGGATCACTTCTGTGGCTCTGTTCGACAGGGGCACAGGAAAATAATTTTCTTGGGAAAGCCAGGGTACATTTTTTGGCTAGGCTTATATAGGCCCTAGGGCCAATGGCCTAGTACCTACCTATGAACCTATAGATAAACCTCAACAACTAACAGTCAAGACAGGAGGATGACCGATAAAAACAGTGACTTACAATCAATCTGCAAGAAAGACTCTAGAACAGATGGTATTCCTGTGGAAGTTTGAAAATTAGGAGGGAAGAAAGTGATAAAGATATGGAAGATTTTAAAAGCATTTTTAAAGGAGGGAAGCACCAACATCTTGAAAGAAAGGTGTGGTAGCTGTATTGATTAAAGATGGCAAAGACCTTCACACCCAGCTTCATACAGACCCATTTAAATTTTAAACCATGATTATAAAACGTTTATGTCTGTAATAGCTAAAAGAATTGCAAAGGTGTTGCCAAAACTGATAAATATGGATCAATGTGTTTTCGTGGATGGGAGGCAAATATCTGACATTAATAGAAAAACGATTATCCAAGGGAAGCAGAATGCAAGAAAATACCTCTATTGCTGGTGGGTCTGGATGCAGAGAAAGCTTTTGACAGAGCAAGCTGGGACGTTAACAGGAGGACACCGGAAGAATCTGCATTACCTGATACAACTGCAAGGTTAATTTGAAGGATATATGAAGGATCTGAGGAAAGAATTAAAATGGAAGGGCTCCTCTCAGATAAGCTGTGTTTGAACAGATGAACCAGGCAAGGGTGTTCTCTTTCCCCTTTGTTATTTGCTTTACATTTAGAGCCATTGGCAAAGAAAATAAGGGACTCAGAAATTCAAGAATATAATTGGTATGCTAAATCAAGAAAAGTTGGCTTTATTTGTAGAGGACATTATTTTATACCTGATAAACCCAGAAAAGGACATATCAGTGTAGTGGAACATTTTGAAATAGCTTCAAGTCTTTTAGGGAAATAAAATGAATGAATATAAAACAAAGGCTATAGTCGTAAATTCTGTACCCACACACGAATTGGTTCACCAATACCCAAATTTATGGGGACATGATAAAAGATGACGTATTTAGGAACATGGACTAAAAAGGCTTCTGTTGTGGCAGCTGAGGATATGTGGGAAGAGACTAAACGAAATATAATACAAATACTGAGAAACTGGAAACTCTTATTTATGGATATGGAGAGTAAGATACAAGTGTTGAAAATGTTTTTGTCCCTTTAGTCTTGTATATGGGTCAGGCATACTTTTAAATCAAACCAAAGAGAAGTTGTGGGCAATAATTAATGAATTTATCTGGAAGGGAAAGGGGGTAAAAGTCAAGTGGGATAGGCTGGTCTTTCCAATAGAACAGTGGGTTAGGTTTACCTGATTTGCATGGACATTTTAGAGCTACACAGTTAAGGTTCATATACATAAGACAAGCAGAAGGTTATAATTCAAAGTGGAAAGAGATGATGACGATGAAGCAAGAGGGAAGTTCAAGAAAGACAGGGGGGATTTTGGATGCATATCCTTAAGAAGAATAATAACCATATGGATTATTATATTCAGTAAACAGCAGAAAATATTCTGGGAATTAAGCTAATGCGAAAATGGAGAAAGGAGATTTTGCCAATAGAGATGACTGCAAGTATGGGTACAGAAAATAGGCAAGAGGGGGCTGGAATTTTCTGGAGAATCCTTGAAAAAAAAACAAGATATTGGGAGCGAATAACTCAAGCAGGAAAGGTAAAAAAGAGTGGGATGAGCCCAAGTACACATTTGGACTAAAGACTGCCTCCCCTACCAGTGCTTGATCTCAGAGTACAGTTACAGAGAAAGGTATTAGGAAAGTTTAAGTGAAAGACCTGCTCTGGTAGAGTTTTTAGTTTAATCTAGAACAGAAGCAGCTGTTAAAGGGATAATTAGTAGGGCAAATAAAATATTGCATGACAACTATAAGAATCAGAGGAGAACTGAAAAGACTGGAGAGAGAGACTGGAAAAGCAATTCACAAGAAAACAGTGGAAATACATATATATGGCACCTAAGTATGCAAACAAGTCTGGATTGCTTAGATGTGCTTGCAGAGGTAGTTTTATACCCCAAGCAGACTTCAAATAATTTTCCTCAGGTAGATATCAAATATTAGAGGTGTAATGGAGAAGCAAGAAGTAACTGGGAACATATATTTTGGGAGTGCAATGAGCTGGCAGATTAAAAAAAAATCCATACAGAGTACTCTTATCAGAAATACTGGGCAAGCAAATGGCTGTAAGAAAATGATTCTTTTGAGCTGGGATACAGGATATGAATTGCCTAGACATAGCAAGGCTTTATAGTTTAATTCTGTTGGCTGCCACACAAAGTAATTACTAGAAAATGAAAATTAACATTTACACCAGCTGTATTTGAGGTATTGATTATTATAAAACAGATAAAAATGGGAAGATGGATAATTTGAAAAGGGAAGGAGCAAATTACATAGAAATAAATGGAAAGTGTGTGAATACATGCATCATAATCAGTAAGAGAAGTGAGATGTAAGGGAAAGCAGGAATTTAGCAACATTTGGTAATGTTGGACTGAGGATAGCAGCAAAGAAAATGTGTGTGATGTATATTATGTTTAAATAGAGAAATGTACATTAACAGAAAAGAAAACAAACTGGTTTAACATCTGCCTGCTGATTTCCAAGTGATAAATTAATAAAGGTGTTTAAAAATATAAACATTATCATAGGATCACAGGAGATTACTAGGCGATCAACCCAGAGGTCATTTTAAGCCTAGCCGTTTCAACCCAATGTAGTACTAGTCAATATCCAAGATTGCATTTAGTGATGACTGCCCATGTCCAGGAGGGTTGTGGATACTATCCCCAGTAAAAATTTACGGTGCACTTATCCAGGATCCTCTTGAACAGTGTCATAGAGGTGCTCGGTTTCACATGAATTAGTAGCCTGTTCCACAGATAAGGAAGTCGCTGGGAGATAAACCTGTCCCTCCAGCATGTCCTATTTCAGTCGCAAGCCATATTTAAGTCCCTGGAATACGTATCCCTAGACCCATTTGATTAACGGATACGCAGCAAGTTCATTAGGTTTGGGACTTGGGTTGCTCTGTAGGCCAAGCATAAGTCTCCCTTAAGAAGTCTACATGATATGCAGTATTGTGACAGGGATTTTTGTCGGTCCATGTAAGGCACATACTGGAGGTCCTTGATCTTCTTTGTTAGAAACCTCTGAGGTCTCTCTAATTGCTGTAGGTGCTTAGCACAGTACATACTGAATGAGGCATTATACTCAATTATGGGCCGGATAAGTGACTAGTATAGGGGGTTATAACATCTTGTGCTCTTGAAGCGATGCCTTTACTAATCAAGTGAGCTACGTGGAAAGCTTTCCTTACAATGATAAGACACGCGGTGGTCGAAGTTAAGGTTGTGGTCAGCCTGTGATCCCAGGTCCCTTACCACTTCATGGGTACTTTGAGTATTATTCTTAACTTGATAGCATGAAGGGACACTGTTTGTGCTGAAGGGCATGATGACGGATTTCTTTGCATTCAGTTTGAGACCATGATTAATACATCAAACGTTGGTCTGTGTGAGACCATCCTGCAGTCTGACAGCACTTGGGGATTCAGTGATGGCACCTAGTTTGCAGTCGTCTGCAAACTTGGTCAGCCATAACCCTTTAGTTTTGACCTGAACTTCTGAGAAGTATACACCAAACAGTAGGAGGCCCAGCACTGACCCCTGCAGTACCCCGCTGGTAACAGGTCTGCTGGTTGATGTGGATTCACCCACTTTGACTGTGTGTGCCTAGTTTGTGAACCAGCTGGAAACCCATCTTACAACGAAGGGGTTTACATTCAGTTTGCGAAGTTGATCGGTAATGCCTGAATGTGGGATTGTGTCAAAAGCCTTTGCCAAGTTGAGGTATGCTATGTGCACAGATCTGCCCTCATCAATGGCTTTAGTCACACTTTCAAAGAAATCCACCAGATTTAACCGGCAGTATCTGACCTTCATGAAGCAGAATTGGGTAGGATCCAGAGTTTGCAGATCATCTATGTCTTTAATTATGAGGTCCAAAATGATGCATTCCATGGCCTTATGGATATGACTGGTCAGGCTTATGGATCTGTAATTCCCCAGGTCTGCTGCTAGGCTACCTTTGTGAAGGGGAATAACTGTAGCTGTTCTCTATTCCGCAGGAACAAAGCCTGTGGTTAGGCTATGATTGAAAAGTATACTTAGTGGTGATGCTTGTTCATGTTTTAGCTTATCTAGAAAACAGCTTGGGATGTCATCTGGTCCCATAGAAGCTGTGTTCTTTGCCTTGGACAGGGCTTGAGGACCTGCTCTTCAGATATGTAAGGTGGGGGGGGGGTGTTTTGTAGCAAATTAAGGGGGAATAAGGGAGTGAAATTTTCACCAAACTTATCCGCTAGCAGGTTCACTAGGTCTGTGGGGTCAGTGTGTGTGACAATGTTGGCCACCAGTTCTGCACATGCCTGGGTCCTAACCTTTAATGTTACATACTTAACTGTAAAAGGCCTTATGGTTATCCTTGGCAGTACTTGCTAGGTTTCTCTCAAACTAGGTCTTGAAGTAATTGATAAGTTGTCTTATTTGCCTGTTGGAATCATCTATAACAAAATACCACAGTTCCATGCCTGGCTTTACCTACATGCTCCAGACATAGTAGTACTAAATGAAATCTGGCAAAGAAAGGACAAGAGATAATGAAAAATGAAATTCTACCCACAAACAATAATATACTAAAGAACAAACATGCAAAATAAAAAGGGTCGATGGAGTTGCAATACTATACAAAAATTCTCTGCAACTTACCTCTTCACCACTAAATCCTGCACAATTTGACAAGCCAGAATTTCTCATAGCTACCCTCAAACTCAACCAAAACAAGACAGTATCCATCGTGGGCAATTATCTGCCACCTGGCAATAACTTCTCTACTGTGGAAAACTTCTGCTAGGTCTCATCCAATGTCTCCCAAGAAAATTTCATACTGGGTGATTTTAATATTGTCTCTCTCTCTCTCCAACTCACAATAAATTTCTATGATCTTTTACAGCTAATCACCACACCCACCTGTTATAACAAAACCACTAAGGGAACATTAATTAGCTGGAGCCTTACCTCTATCCCTCAAAATCTTTGCCTCCGGTAACCTTCCAGATACCCCAAGTGATCATCCCACCTACCTATGTAATAAGAAAGCAAGCTAATATTCTAAAGCAGCCACATTTCAGCCTAGCAAGTAACATCACAAATTTCCCATCTAAAATTATATACAGTTGTGTGCCACTTAACATCCTTCCACACAATGCCCAACCACATTTACATCTGTACTGTACTAAGCGGACGTAAATGCGGTAGGACGTTGTGCAGAAGGAAGTTAAGAAAAGCACAATGTAAAGAATACGGTGTTCACTTAACGTCCGTGTCACTTAATGTTCTATGGGACTGAACCTATCCTGGACGTTAAGTGGCACACAGCTGTAACTGGAATGCTGTCAAATATATTCCACTAGATGATGCACTAGGTCTTTTTAATTCTAGTTTCTTGAACATCCTAAATGGACTTGCTCCACTCAGAAGAAGAGTTAGGGCCAAATCTGCTCCCTGGTTGTCTTGAAATAAAAAAACACCTTATAAGACTTGGAGACAGAGCCTGGAATATATGGCTATCCAATAAAACATTAAAAAAATCTCCAAAATTCAGAGACCTCAGAAACTAAATTAAAACTCAAATTAAGTTAGATAAAAATATACTATACTGACCTGAAACATAACTACAAAAATCTCCAAATATTCTGGTCCTCTAAAAGCAGTACCTCAAGCCCAATTACACCACTTAACCATCTTCCACACTTAACACCATCAATAACTATACCAACCGTGCTAATGCTTTCAACTATCATTTTATTCAGTCTCATCACTACAACAAAATTCCCCTAATACCAACACAACCAGACAACAGCACCACCTACCATTCCTATTCATAACCTTTCCTTCTAACCAGTCCCCACTATGTACATTTTACACACATATATATATATATATATATATATATATATATATATATATATATACATATACATATACATATATATATATATATATATATATATACATATACATATATATATATATATATATATATATATATATATATATATATATATATATATATATACATACATACATTACTTAAATTGAAACTCACTGCCATAGCCCAGACAATATGCATGGTGAATACCTTAAGATGCCTGCAGAAGCAAGACTACCCCATCTCAATTCTAATAAATTGCTCCATCAGTGAAGGATATGTCCATACACTCTGGAAAAGAGACGCTCTGTTCCTCTCCACAAAGGGCCACAATCAACTGAATTGTCAAACTACAGGCCCACTGCCATCCTCTCCCCTGTCAAAAATACCTGAAAAATGCATCCAGTCACACCCTTATTTTACCTCACACAAAATAACCCCCTCTCTTCTTCTCAGCATTGCTTTCATTCTTACTGCAGTACCTCTACCTCTTTAGTTTTTCCAACACAGTAAACATAAATAGAAATGACAGAAACCTAGTGTCTGCCCTCTTCCTTGATTTATTCAAGGCCTTTGAAATGGGCTCTCACTCTATACTCCTATACAAACTTCATAACCTAGAACTTAACACCACTGCTACATCATGGCTCCATAGCTATCTCCAAAATAGAGCTTATGCTGTCAAGTTGCAGAAAAGACATCTCATCCTTCCTGTCCCAGTTGGTGTACCACAAGGGTCAATCTTAGGACCCGTTCTCTTTAACACATTCATCAATGACCTACATAAAGTCTGTAAAACTGCATCCCTAGTACAGTATGCAGAGGACACCACAGTTACCTGTATCACAAAAAAAAACAAGAACTTACCCCCGAGTCCTGGCTGATGTCTGCCCAGCTATTACTTAACTCAAGTAAATCCAAACTAATCCTGTTTAGTCCCAGTTTACAATCAATAAAACCTCCTTTTCAGTTATCTCATCCAACAAAACAAAAATTGAACTTGTCACACATACTAAATTGCTAGTCACTGTGTAGATGAGAACCTAAAATGTGACACTTCCAAAATACAGTTAAAAAGTTACACCAAAACTACATTCTCTTTATACAGCCAAACCCTTTCCTCTCAAACACTATAAGGAAACACATTGCCACTTCTCCCCTCTTGCCTTCTCCAATATATTCTGCACCCATCCTGAACAACATCCTAGCAACCTTGCTAACCAAACTTGAGCAATGTTACTATAAATTAGAGTGACTCACTGCCAACCTTCCAAACAGAACCCTCCAGTATACCATCCTAAGGGAATTACAGTGACTAATTTCCACAGTATCTAACCTACTCACTACATTCACAAATCCACAACTGTCCATCTGTCTCCACTCTCATACAAATATATAACCAGTCCAAGCCACTACATTCTTCAGACAAATATCTACTGCATGTATCCAAACTCTGCAATTCTGTTGCCAAATCACTACTCTCCCAAAACCTCATTAAATCCTGGAATTCCATCTCACTAACAATACAATAAGAGCACTGGCTAAAGTCATTTAAAACTAAAGTCCTACCTACTCGATTACCAGTGATAATCCTGGACAATCTCCAAACCCTTACTGTCACCACTCTTATGTAACTGGCCATAATACAGCTACTTCTTCACAATGTCCAATTATCTGACTATCATCCTTCCTTCTCCAATACCATCTCCTTTTTAACTCGACCTCCATCTTTATCCTATAATTACTTCACTGTCTCCTACTCAAATATCTATTACAGCGGATTCCATTTTAAAATAATATCAACCTTATAGGAGTCTAGTTAACCAACATTTTACTGTATTCCTGTTTTAACTGTCATATCTTTATTAACTGTCTTATTAATATTCTATGTATGCTCATTTGCTATTTTATGTACATTTACTATTTTTTTTTTATCAATTGTCACATATCATTACTAGTCTCTAGAGGTATGTACATTTATTATGTAAATCTTGTACAACTGCCTTTTACTCATTCTGTAGAATGGAAAACAGAGGTAATTCAGAGGGCTTGAGTGAAGTCTGGTATCCCACCTGTGACACAGAGGGTGACAGGACCAACAAAAAACAGAATATAAAGAATAAGGCCAGGTAAAATCACTTTAGCTAGAAGATCTAGGAGACTGACTCACTCCCTCTCTCTGATACCCTCCCTGTGGGAGGAATACAGACACCTTGTTGGGGTTTCCAGTAGTTTATTCAGTTAAGTAGGTAGATGGATACTTGTTTGAACACATTACATTCAACAGGTGAGTTATTTAAGGCAGTTACAGACAATGGTGGGAGGGTCCATGGCAGCAGACTAGAGGAAAATATGTGAGATGGAAAAACAAGGAGCCAATCCCAAAGCCTAGAGGTTAGTCCCTTATTTGAATATTTCTGAAAGACCAGTGAGGGTTTACCAGCTCAGCAGCCTGTGGACCCTCATTCTTAGTTAAAAGGTTTTATTTTTATTTTAACTTCTAACAAACAAAACATGACAACAAACTGAGCAACTACAGAACTGTATGTAGGAAAACATTTTCGTCTGAGCTTCATCATGTCCATCTAACAGAGTGGTTTCCATTTTTGATCATTGAAAATGCCTGCTTTTACGAGGCTATCACTAGACTTTAGTCTGTTTTGTAACACATGTACATTGAAAGGTTGTGTCTTCATCAGTGGGGCTCATATTCCTTGGAACCAAGTTAGAAAGCTTTTTTACAGAACTTCAGTGTATCACATGTAATATGAGAGACTGTGCCCACTTTTACGGGGTTCATTATCTCCCGAAATACAATATGAAAGGCTAACATTCTCCTGTATGACCAAAAAGGTTTACAGTACGTGCTTATAACAGCCTCAGATATATGATTAATGTGACCGGCCACCATTCTTCTTCCTCTTGATGAGGACATGTATTTTTATATGCAGGGGAGGTGGTCACTTAAAGCTATACTAGGTCACTCCCATTTTTGAGCAATATATGCATCTAGAGAAATAGCATACGGTGGAAAACAAGTCACAATGCTCATTTTTTTTTTTTTTACAGAACTCACTTCCAAAATAAGGAGGAAAAAATTAGTAAAATGAGACCTCAGAACATTTTGTGTAGGCTTTCTGTGCCCATGGAATAAAAAACTACCGAGTAGTGAACTGCAAAGTATGCAAAAACTAACATAAGAATCTCAGATTTTCTTTGAGCATAGGCAAATTGTGCTTATGGTGTAAAAAATATAGCAGTGTGGAATGATGCCTGGAGCAACAATTTTCATTGTACTGCAGATAGATTACAACATTTTTTTGTTAAATGCAGGCCCAGTGGCTACAGTATCTATACCTGGTTGCTTATAGGGTAGCTGCAGTGAGAAGTGGAATGTTTTTGGTCCCAGAGCATGGTTTTATGGTACTCCAGTCTGGGGTCTTCACTTTTGAGCTTCTTCCTGAGTCTAGGAGTTACGGAGGGCTCTTCTGTTCAGATTAGTCCTCTCTCCAGGTTCCAGGTGGTAAAGGTATTGCAAGATAGAGCTAGATAGGTCTTTGCTGGCTAGATAAAGGGCTGGAAACCATGAGGGATCAAGTGGAAAGACAGTTAACCAATCTCCTGAGAGAGGGGGTGGTGCCATGGGGCCCAGGTTGGAGTCGGATGATACAACAGGCTGATGTAATCAGTATGTGAGTGGCCTGTGAACAATCAAATTGAAGGCTAGAGTTTGGCCACCTTTTCTCACTCTTAGCACCAATAGGAAAGCCCAAATCCCAAACCAGTAATAGAAAAAAAATACATGTCAGATAAGTAAAAGTTGCTGTTTGTACACATCATGAGATTAAAAAAAAACAAACACTTTCACACATGCCAGTTGCTGTTAGTACACATCCAGACAAAGATCACCCACGTAACAATAATAACAAAAAATAATAAGACGGCTTGTTTCCATGTCACTAGTTCACCAGCTAAACCACGTTACTAATGTAGATGCAGTGATTTACAAATGTAATTAATTGATTGACTTTTTCATATTAACAGCAGCAATTTGGGTTAATAAACAGTATACATCCAAATCCAGGGTTAGGTATTTTAGCTGTATGATTTATGGCTTAGTTTCCTGAGTGCAAGCACACTTTTAATGGAAATGCTTAAGTTTAGACCAGGGGGGTGGTGGTGGGTGTCCAGCCAGATCTGCTACCTTAACTCCATTTTTTTTCAAGGACTGCATTTTTGTTTCCTTCAAGTGGACCCATAGTGAGCTTATCCGAAGGGAAAGGGGAAACCTCCATGGTCTGGGAAATCAAGGCTGTGCTTCATTTGTTGTCAGACAGGTGGTGTGCTACTCTCTTCCACAGCCTGTCCATCACACTGGAACAGACAAGATGGACTCCCTGAATCCTTTTTAAGGGCTGCTAAAAAAACAAGGGCGCTAGGCTTTTGAGTTTCTAACTAAAAGTTCACTCTTTCAGCAGCCATACGGTTTTCCCTAGGCAATTGACATGAAACAAAGCTACCACCCATAAGAACTTCAGGGTAGACTTAATAATTTTCAGGAGCCTCCTTGGTAGGGAGGGCAGGCACTGGGCCAATGAGCAACCGTCCGTACAGGTGCACTACTTCTAAGTATCTCCTAAAGAGGTTATATGGGGATGGACAGGAATTAGCATCATTATCCAGAAGACTAGGAGCTTGCATTAGAAATGAAGGGTACAGCATTAATGTAAGCCAGTGCAATGGGGCTTGCTGGTTCAGCATTGGTTGTCATTTACTACTGTATTAACGTTGAGAATCTTAATGCTGAGAATAACAGAGCTAGGCAGAACAATCTCAAAACTGATGCTAAAAAAATTGATGACATGAACACCGAACCCAATACCATCGACAACTTGAATGCCGCTGTGACAAATGATGGCAGATGTGTCAACATCACACAGTAGCAGTAGTAGTACACAGCACCTATACATGGTCAGAGGTTGGGATTCACATATTTAGGGATGGTGTCAGCATCTTTGGGCCAGGTGCTAGTTGAAAATATTGTGACAACAGGAAGAAAACAGCAAAAGGCAGGAAAGACTGGTAAGAACACTGCTTAGGGCTCCCTGGTTCCAAAAGAAGAAAGAGCCCTCTGATCCCCACATTATTTGCTCTAAGGGGTTGAGAGGTATGAATATTTTCATAGGTTGGTACTAGGCTATCGGTCCTAGGGCCTATACAATCCTAGCCAAACAATTCCCCGGATATTTCTTCCCACAATATTTACTTCTCTGGACCCCTGTCTAGCAAGACAACTGACGTGATCCCCGGGGTGAATTTCCTATTTCCCATCCAATCGTCAAGGTTCCTTTTGAAGAGGGTCAAGGAGGCGCTCTGCTTGACATGTATGGGCAGTCTATTCCGGAGTATGGGGAGTCTCTGGGTCAGGAACCTAGCCCTCCAGCATGTTTTGTTCATCGTGATGACAAGGTTTATGTCCCTGGAGCATGTGGCTCTGAGGTATTAGGATTTCTTTAAGTGGAGCATGTCCAACAGCTCTGGGTTTGACATGGCCTTGTATGTTTAGCAGAGATTGCCTCTGAGTAGACGATATGCCACAGAGTATAGCTGGAGTTTGTTTTAGACGGTCAGCATAGGGCATCTGCTTTATGCCTGTGATTCGTTTAGTCAGGTATTTCTGCGGCCTTTCCAGCTGTTGCAGATGTCTTGTGAGGTACATACCAAACGGGGTGTTGTACTCTATAATGCGTCTAATGAGGGATGAGTACAGTGGGACAATGACCTCCTTTTTTCTGGATGAAAAGCCCTTAGTGATGAAGTGTGCCACATAGAAAGATTTCCTGACTGTTGTGGCAATGTGGTTATCGAAGGTGAAACCACCGTCCACCTGTGTCCCCAAGTCTCTCATCACACTTTTGGTGTTTAGTGTACTGCCACATATGCTGTAATTCATGGGACATGTTTTTTCCCAAAGGGGATAACTATACATTTCTTGGCATTAAGCTTTAGCCCATGGCTCTGGCACCAAGCATATGTTTCTGTAAGGCCTTTTTGTAGAATATCCACATCATTTGGGGATTCAATAATGGCTCCCAGTTTGTAGTCATCTGCGAACATTGTTAGCCAGAGTCCCTTAGTGTTGGCCTGTACTTCAGAGAAGTAGATGGCAAACAAGAGTGGTCCCAGGACTGAACCCTGAGGTAATCCACTTGTCACCTGTCTGGAGCAGGATTTCGAGTCAGCTACTTTTACAGTCTGGGTTCTGTCAGTAAGCCTTCTGGCAACCAATCGAGTGACGTACGGATTTATGCCCAGCTTAGTAAGTTGATCTATGATTCTAGAGTGGGGGATGGTGTTGAAGGCCTTGGCGAGGTCCAGATATGCTGTGTGGACAGTCTTACCCTCGTTCACAGCTCTGGAGACTGATTTGAAGAAGTCAATCAGGTTCAGAAGACAAGACTGGCCTTTCAAGAACCCAAACTGGGTGGGGTACAGTGTTTGAAGGTTGTCAATGTCTTTGTTTACAAGTTCCTTGATAATGCGTTCCATCCCCTTGCAGATCAGGCTAGTCAGACTGATGGGACGGCAGTTCCGGGGATCCAAGGTGGATCCCCCCTTGTGGAGTGGGATAACTGTAGCTGTGCACCACTCAGTGGGCACGAAGCTTGAGGTGAGGCTATGATTAGACATGACACTTAGGTGAGGTGGCAGTTCATTTTGTAATTCATGTAGTACACAGCCCGGGATGTCATCTGGTCCCATGGATGCTGTATTCTTAGCTTTGGAGAGAGTGTGGTTTCTACCTGTGTAGCTGTGATTACTGGAATTTGGCAATCATTTGGTATTGAGGTTGGCCCTTTAGGAGGTGAGAGGGGGGTGAAGTTGGCACTAAATCGATCTGCCAGGGTAATGGCATTATCCTTGGGATCAGTGTATTTAATGCCATTCTGTTGTAGCTCAGAGCAGATCTGATCATTGCCATTTAGATTCTTGGCATAACTATAGAATGCCTTGTGACCGTCTTTGGAATCTTTGGCAATTTTACTTTCGTAACTAGCTTTGGAGGATTTTATGAGGGATCTCAGCTTCTTACTGAGGCTGGTAAAGGAGTTTTTTTTGCATCCTGGGATTTTCGTCTTTTCTGCAGCAGTTTCTTCCTTGTGTTGTATAGTTTGTTTATGGCTGGGGACCACTAGATTGGCTTCCTTTTTTTGGAGGAGAGTGTCTTGGTTCTAGGTGGGATGGCATGATTCATGCACGAGTGGATGTGCTCGTACAGTGCCTTAATGTAGGATTCAGCAGTTGAACTTTCAGCTCCAGTCTGCATGGGTGCCATGAAGTTTGTCACTTCTGATTTAAGTAGCATGAAGTTGGCTTTGGAGAAGTTTTTTATGAATGTTTCCTTACTGGGGGGTGGTGGTGGGATGTGGATGTCAAGGGTGATTTGCTTATGGTCAGACCTGACCAATGAGGTGGCGACCACTGATGTGGAGCATCCATCTCCCATGTTGGTAATGACCAGGTCTAGGATATTGGAGCCCCTGGTGGGATAATGGATTAGCTGATCCAGGGTGTTGGAATTTATGAATTCCAAGAACCGTTGGGAAAAGGTGTTGGTACCAGAGTAGTTTTCCCAGTTAATGGCAGGGTAGTTGAAATCACCCAGTATTAGGGTGTTTGGTTGTATCTTAATATTTTCCAGTATGTTTAGAAAGCTGTAGTGAGAATCTTGGGACATGGTGGGGGACCTGTAGCAAGCTACAATTTGGATTGCAGTCTTACCTAGTGTTAGTTGCACCTGGAGAATTTCAGATGCATTGGGTTGGGCAACTAGCCTGGAGGTGTGAATATGGACACTCCTCCACCTTTAGTGTTTCGGTCTTGGTTTGGTGGCCGAAAAGTGTGGTAAGAGTTGTACCCTGGTATTGCAGGGATGCTCTTTGGAGTCTTGAACCAGGTCTCAGTTACTGCACAGATATCAATGTTCTCCATTTTTAGGAGTGCCTCGAGAGAGTGCATTTTGAGATTTAGGCTTCTAGCATTGAGTAGCATTACCTTCAGATTTTGCATGCTTGCATCCTTTACGGTGGTGGTTTTGTCCTTTGAACCATGCCTAAAAAAGGCACTATAGGGGTGACAAGAGCTTTAGTCAGTAACCTGAATCCTAGGGGTGACAGGTGCAGACCATCTGTGGTAAAGCATCGTGGTTTGTCCATCATGTCGTCCCAGGCAGACAGATACTGGATCCCCTTTGAATGACACCAGAAGCTTAGCCAATTGTTGAAGTCAATAATTTTGTCCTTATACTATGGTATCATTCTGGGCGAAGGCAGGATGCTACTCAGGGCTAGGGTCATACCTGCCTGGGCCACATGATCCAAGAGCTCTTACATGTCTCTTTTCATGTAGTCCAGGGAGGTACGTCTCAAGTCATTCACTTCCAACATGGACAATAACAGAGTCGTTTTTGTACTTGATGTGGAGTGACTTCAGTGCATGCGTTATGTGGCAGATCCTGACACCCGGCAGGCAGCTAACTGTAATTTTCTCCTTGTTCAGCCTGTGAGTGGGACATCAGTGTGCCTGACTATACCTGTGACTAAAGTGTTGGGTATGTTGTCTTGCCTTAGGGGCTGTTGTTGGGTGGCACACTGGTGCTGTGAGCTATATGTCACTTTGATTGTGACTGGTGTTTGCATTTCAGCTTCGGAGGTCCTTGTTGCTTGGGCAGGTTAATGTTAAGGGCCTCCGCATATGTGGGTTTAGTGTTGCTATGTGTGGGTGTTGGTGGTGTGGGTTGTGAAGGGCTATGTGTTGCTTGAGGTGTAGTGCAGGTGTTAACCTTCTCCTCTTGACTGTCTAGCACAATCTTGCCTGAAGAGAGCTTTGCTTCCAGTTTGGCTAATGAAGTGCATCTCTCACAGGTTGTAGTGTTGGGTGGTAGGAGGAGAGTGTTGTCTGTGTACATGAAGCAGTTGCTGCATTGCCCCAGTATGCCCAGATTCACCAGGTAGACAGGAGAAATCACTGGAAGCTGAACCTTGGACATGCTGAGATGCTGTTTTCTGCTTTTAAGAGTAGCCTTTGACAACCAACTACATACTTGGCATGTACTAATGTAATGGCTGTCCCATAGGCAAAATAAAATGCTTGAAGTACCAATCCTGGAGAGGAAATTTTTCTTCCACAGGCACAAAAGCAGAAAAAACTTTCTGAAATCGAGATGAGAGGGTCAAGGCCCAAAACTGAAGGATTATGAAATGAAAATTAAATTAAGTGATGAAAAAAACTGCCAAATAGGAAAACAGAAATGAGAAGTATATTCAAAAAAAAGACAGCTTGAAGGTCATTATAGTTCACTTACGTGGAAAAGATCTGGAGAAAAGTCCTGCAATGCATTACAGGATGAGGAAGTGAAATGGCAGTGTGGGAAAGTTTTACTTATCCAGCAATCCTAATACTTGCTAGCCTTAGACAGACTCCAGGGTTATGAATTAATAAATCAAACCAGTAAGAAGGATTATTTCCATAGTTGGGAGTTCAGTCCCACCACCAAATACATAAGCGTATTCCTAATGCTATTATCACGACATTATAGCAACAAAGTCCTTGGAGTTATCATGAGGCGCTAGTTCCTAGTTCTAAAACTAGCAATACAGCACCTCTACCTCACTTATATGAGTACTATAATTTTGGGTTCCTGGTTTACAACAGAACTGTGTTCTACACATTCTTCAAAATGGATGCACCACCCAAACATAAAAGCAGAGACACAGACAGGCACTGGTTTACTCATACTTTTTTGGTTTCAGTTGTTGTCCACTTACCTGGTAAACAAACCAACGAACAAAACGGAAGGTAAGTGTGAAAGCTGCGGCTAGCTGAAAGGCAGATGCATTGCATATTTTCAGTACTGAACTATGGAGCCTGCAACATTATGGTTCTTTTACTAGCCTTCAGACGTGGCCTCTCAAGTAAAGGAATTTTAATTGTCCTCATGCAGAATATAGATGGCTTTAAAAGTTTCTTCAGAGATTAAATCGGATGAACTACACTAAATTATGGAAAGTGCCAAAGAATGTGCACACAATATTTCAGTCTCAGAATGACAGACAGAGGAGAAGCAGAAAATGTATTTAACTAATTACTTCCAGAATCTTTGTCATGGGGAAAAAACAAGTGGTACCAAGGGAAAGCAAAACTGCAGACTTAATGGTTACAAGTTCTTAAAGACAAGCACTCTAGCAAAGCTTCCACATTTGAACAGGTATGCATTAAACTCAGGTCATAAAACTCACGAAGGTCAAAGGTATTTATATCGCATCCTGCAGAAATATATAAACGCAACTTCTAAGAAGATGAACAATTACTGCAGGGCATGGTGGTAAGAAATCCATGGGTTAGATCACCTTGTGCGAATCTATGTAAAGGGGTTCATAGATTGGTACTAGGCTATCAGCCCTAGGGCCTATACAAGCCTAATAAGCAACAAAAAATATTTGCAGAAGCACCAAAGCCCAATAAACTTCTTCTCTGAACTGGAATGAAATACCTCTCCGTTTGAATCAAACGTTCCTTTATTGTTAACCAACAATTAAAAGATGCACGAAAAGTTAATAACTCCGTAGTAGAGAAATCCAAAGAGACAACAAAATAAATCAAGCGCTTTCACCCGTTACTATGACGGGCTTTTTCAAGATGAACTACCAAAAGCTCTTTGTGTACTTATATACAGCATTTGTGAACCAATTAATCAATTAAAATAATTGTAACAATCAAATTAAGTCAGTTAAAAAACAAAGAATTCTTTTCTGCTTAAAGCAATATCACATTCATAATGTTTGGTTCCAGTACGTTTTAGTCAAAACATATTCAGAATACATTCATCATATTGGTTTAATTCCATTATTTATTCTGTTTTCTACTCTTTTTGCGTGTAAATAGTTCATGTTGTGTGTGTAACTATATAGAAACTAAAAACAACCCTTACAGTTACTGTGAAAGTTTATCTACGCTTGTCTATATGTTTACAAAAAGTTTTTTTGTATAAGCAACTTCGCTGACATGTTGTTCATAGCAACCGTATTTATGCCGAAAAAACACATCGTAGATGTTGTTCAAATCAAGGAACTTCCGTTCTTTCTTTTACAGTTTTTTTGTATTACTTCGGAGTACACCAAATAATCTATCAAAAAACTGAATACAAACATTTTTACGGTTGCAGTATGCATTGACCTGTCAACGCGGTTGTAATACCATCTAAATGCTTGTTCGTACCAATTAAAGCCATAAAGGAAATATAAAATATTTATAATATTAATATACTAAACTAGTACATATTATTCCTTAAATTTTAATCTTTAAATTTTGATAAGAATGAGTTAAAATCTTGAATAAAAACTTGTGATTAAACTGTTTGTGGTTTTCTAACCGGGAAGTGTGTTATTTAATTCCGATGAATATAATGTTGTTTCACGACTACAGGATTGTTTTGGCAGTAAACGACCTTTGTGCTAAAAATTCAATTAATGTTATTACACTTAATTCTAAAATGTCAATTAAATATAATAAATATTCAAAATAAATAAATATATAAATAAATATTATTATATTATATTATATTAAATTAACTGTAATTAATAAATAAATAAATAATAAATACCAAATATTTATTAAATACTAAATTAACATATAAAAAATCACCTTAATATTATAGATATTATTATAGATATTTGTGGATATTATTTACCATAAAAATATTATCTATTAATTGTAATTTAAGTTAAAATTAGTTAGGAATAAGTCAATAATTTTGAAAATAGTAAATAAAATAAAATAAAATAAAATAAATTGTGAGAGTGTAAATGTAATTGTTTGATCATATGGGACAATAATCTTTACCTTAAAATGCATCTAGCCTATTGGAAAAACTTTAGCCCCCTTAACAAACATACACTATTACGTTAAAGTTAGGTAAAACCTCATCTAAGAAGTCACTAAGTGAAATGAATAAAAAATATGTATTCTTAAAACAATTCAACCTATTGTTTTGACAAAAAAATTTTTTTAACAAATAAATTGTTCATAATTATTTTCTGTTAAAAATCAATAGATATTTATTTAAAATCTTATGGGTTTGTTATTATAATTTTGCCCTTCTTAATTTAAGGAGGCTAGAAATGCTAATGGCTTCATTAAGTCCTGGAGGTTTTGATGCATTTAGTCTTAATTGCCAATTTAATTCTTTAAATTCTATAGAAGTTTCCCAATCTCCCCCTCTGGGATTGAGGGGAACCTGTTCAATTACTAAAAATTTTAATGTCATTTTGGGGCAATTAGTAAGATGTTTAACAAAAGCGTTCGTTTCTTTCTTTTTCCGAATATCATAAATATGTTCATAAATTCTTTTACGTAATGTTCTTTCAGATTTGCCCACATAAAAACTCTCACATTCCTGACAAATTCCTAAATAAATAATGCCTTTTGAACCACAGTTACAATAACCTGTTGGCTTCAAGGTAAATTTCCTTGATTTAATGTAATAGGCATTAGTTTCAACAATAAAAGAACATTGTTTGCAACTATTGCATTTGTATGTACCAATCTTACCACCTTTATTAACAAGTTGTATTGGTGGTTGTTTCTCAAACATGTTTTTTAGATTGAAATTTCTTGCATTTGCAAACATCGGTCTTTCTGGTACCCATTTTTTTGTGTCATCATTTGTAATCAAAATAGGCCAGTATTTGTTAACCATTTTCTTTAATTGGTCAGTATCATTGTTGAAAGTACAACTAAAAATAGTTTGAGAAATAGGGGAATTCACTTTAGCATCAAATATAGGGTTTGCTGAGTCAAGTGGTTCTGTTTCTGTGCCCAGCAGTGGGCTGTATATGCCTGTTCTTCCTTGTGTAACTTCTTGATACATTTTCTCTATTAGTGCCAAAGGGTAACCTCTCTCTGAAAAAAGCTTTGTTAGCGTTTGAGCTTCATCAACAAACTTTTTTTCAGTATTACACATTCTTGAGGCCCTAATAAATTGGCCTTTGACAATACCCTTCTTCTGTGAAAAAGGGTGGGCACTACTAAAATGGAGATATGTGTTAGAGAAGGTTGGTTTTCTGTAAATGGAAGACTCAAACAATTGTGAGTCCATGTTCTTCACTAATAATACATCTAAATAATTCATCTGATTTTCACTAACGTTGGATGTAAATTTCAGAAAACTTGTAGTCTCATTTATATATATTCTAAACTTGCTTTACTACCTTCCCATAGAATACATATATCATCCAGGTACCTCCTGTAGTGTAAAATGTTGTTTTTCCATTGCGTTGTGAATACAAATTCATTTTCCCAATGACAGAGAACTAAATTTGCATATGCTGAGGCACATGGTGAACCCATGGCAACACCTTTGTTTTGTTTGAAGAATTCCCCGTTGAAATAAATAAAATTATTGTTTAAAATAATACCCATAAAATCTGATAATAAATTGATGGTGTTATTGTTAAAATTTGAGAATTTGACTAAAACTTCGTTGAACCATTGTATACCAATATCATGTGGAATGCTAGGAAAAAGGTCTGTTACATCGATTGTCACTAAGAAGTCAACTTTTGTATAATAACACTCCTTAATGCTTTTTAGGAATTCCCAAGAATCTTTGCAAATGTGTTGTATTGATGTTATAGTCTTTTTAAGTGTTGCATCAACAAATTTACCTAGGGGTTCCGTGATGCTGCCTGCACCTGCAACAATAGGTCTAAACTTTAATGGTTCTAACCCCTTGTGTACTTTGGGTATCCCAAAAATTACTGGTGTAAGAGGTTTGTTAACTATTAAATAGTTGTAGAGTTTCTCATTGATGACTCCTTGTAGTAACATGTCATACAAAATGTGTTTAATCCTAGCATATGCAATGTTCAACTCATTTAATGAAAGGATGCTATACTGCTCTGTGTCCTGAAGCATATTGTGAATAACTTCCTCATATTCAGTTTTATACATTAAAACAACTCCCCCTCCTTTGTCCGGTTTCATTACCCTTATCTGCTCATCCCTTAATTGTTTAATGAGTGTAAAGCAGTTTTGGGGTAAATTGTGTTTAAAGACACTTTTTCTGGGTAAATTCCTTATTTCAGTTTCCACCAGGTCTTTAAAGATTTTCACAACAGGATGTAGGGGTGGGTTAAAAGTACTTGATCTACTGACTAAATCTCTTGGAAAATTCTTCCCTTTAAAGAAAATGTCCAAATTTAACTGTCTTGAAAACAGTTTAAATTCTAAAATGGTCTTGGTTATATCAATGCATTTAGATGGAACAAAGTGGAAACCCTTTGTAAATAAATCAAAATGTATATCATTCACGTGGTTTTCAGTAAAATTAAAAATAGTAAAGTTGTTCTTGGTCTCAATTACACATAAGGAAGGGTGTGTTTGAAGTAAAATGTTCTCATTTAATGACAACATATTCATCTGCGCTGTTTCCCCCACGCTTGCTGGTTCTGGAACTGTGCTCTGTTCCCTTGCCTGCGTTGGGGAAATTGAAAACCCTGATTGTCGTCATTTTTTGGGGTGTTATTATTCATATTGTTGTTGCTAATGTGTTTCTGAGCTAATCTTTCACTGCGTCTTAAAGTTTCGGTCAAGGGTGTACCATCATTTAAATTTTGAAAGGATGGTGGCCCTCCATTTTTATTCATGTGCCTGGTAGACCAGTTTTGTTTGTTGGAATAACATTGTGCTATCCCATTTCTGTAGTCATTTAAATCTCTTTCTAACTTTTTAACTTTTCTTTCTATAATTCTAACACAGTACTGGTCGACCTCATAAAAAACATTATTATAATCTTTCTTAATCCTAGAAAAAGAAACATCAGTGTTAATAGAGTCATTAATTATGTTTAACTCTTCCAACAACGTGTCAGCTTTCTTTTCATAGTCTTTGACCATTAGATGTAACATTTCAAGTCCAGTACAATCAAAAAGTTCTGAAATCTCTTTATGAAGGTCTGAACCTACGATTGCGTTGTTCGGAAACTTGTTAATCCGAAGACCTCTAGGCACCCTCTTTACTTTAATACATTCTTGTAGATAGTCTATTTCAAGTTTTGCTGCTTAAAAGAATATAATTTATCACTAAACAGTGAAAAGTCAGAATCTATTTTGTTATTAGTTGTAGCATTATTGTGCACAGTACCTGCAGAAAAAGCAAATTGCTTGTTGGACCAAGCGTCGAAATTGAAAGTTCTCTGTGTGTTCTCCGTTATAGGAATAGCCATTTGATGTTGGGACAACAATTCTTTTCTATGCGAAGTACTAGGCTGCTGTTCTGAATCGCCAGAAAAAGGTGATTCACGTACACTAGTTCTGTTCGCGCCAAATTCCTGCTCCTGGTTTGCAGCAATTCTGTTACCGGAGTTAGTATTACTATCTTTCACAGAGTTCGAAAGTTGAGTGAGTAATTGAATTACTTGCCGAAATTCAGACCTGGTAACTGGAACGTCATCTGCTACATCACTGAGAATGAGCGGTGTTCCCTGGAAGTCGGAAACCTCAGTGCCTTCTGCCATAGCAAACACCAAACACTGAAACACGAACTAGGTCCCAATAAGCAACAAAAAATATTTGCAGAAGCACCAAAGCCCAATAAACTTCTTCTCTGAACTGGAATGAAATACCTCTCCGTTTGAATCAAACGTTCCTTTATTGTTAACCAACAATTAAAAGATGCACGAAAAGTTAATAACTCCGTAGTAGAGAAATCCAAAGAGACAACAAAATAAATCAAGTGCTTTCACCCGTTACTATGACGGGCTTTTTCAAGATGAACTACCAAAAGCTCTTTGTGTACTTATATACAGCATTTGTGAACCAATTAATCAATTAAAATAATTGTAACAATCAAATTAAGTCAGTTAAAAAACAAAGAATTCTTTTCTGCTTAAAGCAATATCACATTCATAATGTTTGGTTCCAGTACGTTTTAGTCAAAACATATTCAGAATACATTCATCATATTGGTTTAATTCCATTATTTATTCTGTTTTCTACTCTTTTTGCGTGTAAATAGTTCATGTTGTGTGTGTAACTATATAGAAACTAAAAACAACCCTTACAGTTACTGTGAAAGTTTATCTACGCTTGTCTATATGTTTACAAAAAGTTTTTTTGTATAAGCAACCAGCTGACATGTTGTTCATAGCAACCGTATTTATGCCGAAAAAACACATCGTAGATGTTGTTCAAATCAAGGAACTTCCGTTCTTTCTTTTACAGTTTTTTTGTATTACTTCGGAGTACACCAAATAATCTATCAAAAAACTGAATACAAACATTTTTACGGTTGCAGTATGCATTGACCTGTCAACGCGGTTGTAATACCATCTAAATGCTTGTTCGTACCAATTAAAGCCATAAAGGAAATATAAAATATTTATAATATTAATATACTAAACTAGTACATATTATTCCTTAAATTTTAATCTTTAAATTTTGATAAGAATGAGTTAAAATCTTGAATAAAAACTTGTGATTAAACTGTTTGTGGTTTTCTAACCGGGAAGTGTGTTATTTAATTCCGATGAATATAATGTTGTTTCAGGACTACAGGATTGTTTTGGCAGTAAACGACCTTTGTGCTAAAAATTCAATTAATGTTATTACACTTAATTCTAAAATGTCAATTAAATATAATACATATTCAAAATAAATAAATATATAAATAAATATTATTATATTATATTATATTAAATTAACTGTAATTAATAAATAAATAAATAATAAATACCAAATATTTATTAAATACTAAATTAACATATAAAAAAATCACCTTAATATTATAGATATTATTATAGATATTTGTGGATATTATTTACCATAAAAATATTATCTATTAATTGTAATTGTTTCTTTTTCTAGGATTAAGAAAGATTATAATAATGTTTTTTATGAGGTCGACCAGTACTGTGTTAGAATTATAGAAAGAAAAGTTAAAAAGTTAGAAAGAGATTTAAATGACTACAGAAATGGGATAGCACAATGTTATTCCAACAAACAAAACTGGTCTACCAGGCACATGAATAAAAATGGAGGGCCACCATCCTTTCAAAATTTAAATGATGGTACACCCTTGACCGAAACTTTAAGACGCAGTGAAAGATTAGCTCAGAAACACATTAGCAACAACAATATGAATAATAACACCCCAAAAAATGACGACAATCAGGGTTTTCAATTTCCCCAATGCAGGCAAGGGAACAGAGCACAGTTCCAGAACCAGCAAGCGTGGGGGAAACAGCGCAGATGAATATGTTGTCATTAAATGAGAACATTTTACTTCAAACACACCCTTCCTTATGTGTAATTGAGACCAAGAACAACTTTACTATTTTTAATTTTACTGAAAACCACGTGAATGATATACATTTTGATTTATTTACAAAGGGTTTCCACTTTGTTCCATCTAAATGCATTGATATAACCAAGACCATTTTAGAATTTAAACTGTTTACAAGACAGTTAAATTTGGACATTTTCTTTAAAGGGAAGAATTTTCCAAGAGATTTAGTCAGTAGATCAAGTACTTTTAACCCACCCCTACATCCTGTTGTGAAAATCTTTGAAGACCTGGTGGAAACTGAAATAAGGAATTTACCCAGAAAAAGTGTCTTTAAACACAATTTACCCCAAAACTGCTTTACACTCATTAAACAATTAAGGGATGAGCAGATAAGGGTAATGAAACCGGACAAAGGAGGGGGAGTTGTTTTAATGTATAAAACTGAATATGAGGAAGTTATTCACAATATGCTTCAGGACACAGAGCAGTATAGCATCCTTTCATTAAATGAGTTGAACATTGCATATGCTAGGATTAAACACATTTTGTATGACATGTTACTACAAGGAGTCATCAATGAGAAACTCTACAACTATTTAATAGTTAACAAACCTCTTACACCAGTAATTTTGGGATACCCAAAGTACACAAGGGTTAGAACCATTAAAGTTTAGACCTATTGTTGCAGGTGCAGGCTGCATCACGGAACCCTAGGTAAATTTGTTGATGCAACACTTAAAAAGACTATAACATCAATACAACACATTTGCAAAGATTCTTGGGAATTCCTAAAAAGCATTAAGGAGTGTTATTATACAAAAGTTGACTTCTTAGTGACAATCGATGTAACAGACCTTTTTCCTAGCATTCCACATGATATTGGTATACAATGGTTCAACGAAGTTTTAGTCAAATTCTCAAATTTTAACAATAACACCATCAATTTATTATCAGATTTTATGGGTATTATTTTAAACAATAATTTTATTTATTTCAACGGGGAATTCTTCAAACAAAACAAAGGTGTTGCCATGGGTTCACCATGTGCCTCAGCATATGCAAATTTAGTTCTCTGTCATTGGGAAAATGAATTTGTATTCACAACGCAATGGAAAAACAACATTTTACACTACAGGAGGTACCTGGATGATATATGTATTCTATGGGAAGGTAGTAAAGCAAGTTTAGAAACTTTTTTGTTATATATAAATGAGACTACAAGTTTTCTGAAATTTACATCCAACGTTAGTGAAAATCAGATGAATTATTTAGATGTATTATTAGTGAAGAACATGGACTCACAATTGTTTGAGTCTTCCATTTACAGAAAACCAACCTTCTCTAACACATATCTCCATTTTAGTAGTGCCCACCCTTTTTCACAGAAGAAGGGTATTGTCAAAGGCCAATTTATTAGGGCCTCAAGAATGTGTAATACTGAAAAAAAGTTTGTTGATGAAGCTCAAACGCTAACAAAGCTTTTTTCAGAGAGAGGTTACCCTTTGGCACTAATAGAGAAAATGTATCAAGAAGTTACACAAGGAAGAACAGGCATATACAGCCCACTGCTGGGCACAGAAACAGAACCACTTGACTCAGCAAACCCTATATTTGATGCTAAAGTGAATTCCCCTATTTCTCAAACTATTTTTAGTTGTACTTTCAACAATGATACTGACCAATTAAAGAAAATGGTTAACAAATACTGGCCTATTTTGATTACAAATGATGACACAAAAAAATGGGTACCAGAAAGACCGATGTTTGCAAATGCAAGAAATTTCAATCTAAAAAACATGTTTGAGAAACAACCACCAATACAACTTGTTAATAAAGGTGGTAAGATTGGTACATACAAATGCAATAGTTGCAAACAATGTTCTTTTATTGTTGAAACTAATGCCTATTACATTAAATCAAGGAAATTTACCTTGAAGTCAACAGGTTATTGTAACTGTGGTTCAAAAGGCATTATTTATTTAGGAATTTGTCAGGAATGTGAGAGTTTTTATGTGGGCAAATCTGAAAGAACATTACGTAAAAGAATTTACGAACATATTTATGATATTCGGAAAAAGAAAGAAACGAACGCTTTTGTTAAACATCTTACTAATTGCCCCAAAATGACATTAAAATTTTTAGTAATTGAACAGGTTCCCCTCAATCCCAGAGGGGGAGATTGGGAAACTTCTATAGAATTTAAAGAATTAAATTGGCAATTAAGACTAAATGCATCAAAACCTCCAGGACTTAATGAAGCCATTAGCATTTCTAGCCTCCTTAAATTAAGAAGGGCAAAATTATAATAACAAACCCATAAGATTTTAAATAAATATCTATTGATTTTTAACAGAAAATAATTATGAACAATTTATTTGTTAAAAAAATTTTTTAGTCAAAACAATAGGTTGAATTGTTTTAAGAATACATATTTTTTATTCATTTCACTTAGTGACTTCTTAGATGAGGTTTTACCTAACTTTAACGTAATAGTGTATGTTTGTTAAGGGGGCTAACGTTTTTCCAATAGGCTAGATGCATTTTAAGGTAAAGATTATTGTCCCATATGATCAAACAATTACATTTACACTCTCACAATTTATTTTATTTTATTTTATTTTATTTACTATTTTCAAAATTATTGACTTATTCCTAACTAATTTTAACTTAAATTACAATTAATAGATAATATTTTTATGGTAAATAATATCCACAAATATCTATAATAATATCTATAATATTAAGGTGATTTTTTATATGTTAATTTAGTATTTAATAAATATTTGGTATTTATTATTTATTTATTTATTAATTACAGTTAATTTAATATAATATAATATAATAATATTTATTTATATATTTATTTTGAATATTTATTATATTTAATTGACATTTTAGAATTAAGTGTAATAACATTAATTGAATTTTTAGCACAAAGGTCGTTTACTGCCAAAACAATCCTGTAGTCCTGAAACAACATTATATTCATCGGAATTAAATAACACACTTCCCGGTTAGAAAACCACAAACAGTTTAATCACAAGTTTTTATTCAAGATTTTAACTCATTCTTATCAAAATTTAAAGATTAAAATTTAAGGAATAATATGTACTAGTTTAGTATATTAATATTATAAATATTTTATATTTCCTTTATGGCTTTAATTGGTACGAACAAGCATTTAGATGGTATTACAACCGCGTTGACAGGTCAATGCATACTGCAACCGTAAAAATGTTTGTATTCAGTTTTTTGATAGATTATTTGGTGTACTCCGAAGTAATACAAAAAAACTGTAAAAGAAAGAACGAAAGTTCCTTGATTTGAACAACATCTACGATGTGTTTTTTGGCATAAATACGGTTGCTATGAACAACATGTCAGCGAAGTTGTTTATACAAAAAAACTTTTTGTAAACATATAGACAAGCGTAGATAAACTTTCACAGTAACTGTAAGGGTTGTTTTAGTTTCTATATAGTTACACACACAACATGAACTATTTACATAAAAGAGTAGAAAACAGAATAAATAATGGAATTAAACCAATATGATGAATGTATTCTGAATATGTTTTGACTAAAACTGGAACCAAACATTATGAATGTGATATTGCTTTAAGCAGAAAAGAATTCTTTGTTTTTTAACTGACTTAATTTGATTGTTACAATTATTTTAATTGATTAATTGGTTCACAAATGCTGTATATAAGTACACAAAGAGCTTTTGGTAGTTCATCTTGAAAAAGCCCGTCATAGTAACGGGTGAAAGCGCTTGATTTATTTTGTTGTCTCTTTGGATTTCTCTACTACGGAGTTATTAACTTTTCGTGCATCTTTTAATTGTTGGTTAACAATAAAGGAACGTTTGATTCAAACGGAGAGGTATTTCATTCCAGTTCAGAGAAGAAGTTTATTGGGCTTTGGTGCTTCTGCAAATATTTTTTGTTGCTTATTGGGACCTATACAAGCCTAGCCATAACAATTCCCTGGCTATTTCTTCCCACACTGTTTACTTCCCTGGACACCTGTCTAGCAGGGTGACTGACATGATCCCCAGGATGAATTTCCTTTCCCCCTCCAATCGTCAAGGCTCCTTTTGAAGAGGGCCAAAGAGGCGCTCTACTGTACATGTATGGGCAGTCTATTCCAGAGTCAGGAACCTAGCCCTCCAGCATGTTTTGTTTATTGTGATGACAAGGTTTAGATCCCTGGAGCGTGTGGCTCTGAGGGATTGGGATTTCTTTAAGTGTAACATGTCCAACAGCTCTGGGTTTGACATGGCCTTGTATGTTAAGCAGAGATCATCTCCAAGTAGACGATATACGACTAAGTATAGTTGGAGCTTTTTTAAGGCAGTCAGTGAAGGGCATCTGCTTTAGGCCTGTGATTCTTTTAGTGAGGTATTTCTGTGGCCTTTCCAGTTGTTGCAGATGCCTTGAGAAGTACATACCAAACGGGGATTGCATTCTATAATGGGTTTAATGAGGGATGAGTACAGTGGGACAATGACCTCCTTTTTTCTGGATGAAAAGCCCTTAGCGATGAGGTGTGCCACACAGAAGGATTTCCTGACTGTTTTGGCGATGTGGTTATCGAAGGTGAGACCACTGTCCACCTGTGTCCCTAAGTCTCATCACACTTTCGGTGTTTAGTGTACTGCCACATATGTGGTAATTCACGGGTACATGTTTTTTCCCAAAGGGGATAACTATACATTTCTTGGCATTGAGATTGAACCCATGACTCTGGTACCAAGCATCTGTTTCTGTAAGGCCCTTTTGTAGAGTATCCACATCATTTGGGGATTAAATAATGGCTCCCAGTTTGCAGTCATTTGCAAACTTTGAGTCCGTTAGTGTTGGCCTGTACTTCAGAGAAGTAGATGCCAAACAAGTGCGGTCCTAGGACTGAACCCTGAGGTACTCAACTTGTCACTTTTCTGCAGCTGGATTTAGAGTCGGCTAATTTTACAGTGTGGGTTCTGTCAGTAAGCCAGTTGGCAACACATCGAGTGACGTAGGGATTAATGCCCAATAAGTCTATCTATGATTCCAGAGTGGGGGATGGTATCAAAGGCCTTGGCGAGGTCCAGATAGGCTGTGTGGACCGCCTTACCCTTGTCCACGGCTCTGGAAACTGATTCGAAGAAGTCAATCAGGTTCAGGAGACAAGATCGGCCCTTCACAAACCCAAACTGGGTGGGGTCCAGTGTTTGAAGGTTGCCAATGTCTTTGTTTATAAGTTCCACGATAATACGTTCCATGGCCTTGCAGATCAAGCTCGTCAGACTGATGGGGCGGTAGTTCCCGGGATCCAAGCTGGACCCCCCCCCCCTTGTTGAGTGGGATAACTGTAGCTGTGCACCACTCAGTGGGCACGAAGCCTGAGGTGAGGCTATGATTAAACATGACACTTAGGTGAGGTGCCAGTTCATTTTGTAGTTCATGTAAATACACAGCCCGGGATGCCATCTGGTCCTGTGGATGTTGTATTCTTAGCTTTGGAAAGTGCGTTTTTTTACCTGTGTGGCCGTTATTACCGGAATTTGGCAATCTTCCGGTATTGAGCTGGGCCATTTAGGGGGTGAAGTTGGCAGTGAATTGGTCTGCCAAGATATTGGCAATATCCTTGGGATCAGTATATTTAATGCCATTCTGTTGTAGCTCAGAGCAGATCTGAGCATTGCCATTTAGATTCTTGACATAACTACAGAATGCCTTGTGGTTGTCTTTGGAATCTTTGGCAATTTGGTAAAGGGAAAGGAACAGGGAGAGGGAAAAAAAAGAGAGAGAAGTTCATGCAGCCAAGGCCAAAAGAAATGTACTGTAAATCAATGACTACCACCTGCAAACAGAAAAGTCAATGAAAATGTCAAAATACACAGTGTAGTTAAATAAATATACTCAGCAGCTTATGTTATTTGCTTTCATAAACACTTCAATATACGGTTACATCATTTTTCCTTCAGATTTCAACCATCCAAGGTTAGTAACTGAAGACCAGGCAGACATGAATTACCAATAAAGACTGTCAAAGTCTTTCACAGACAAACACACTTACTTTCTTGCCAGCTTCAGGGAAGTAGCAACCACTAGTTTTAACTCCAATAGACTGCCATGGTTTTCCTTAAAACTATCCCTACTAATAGACAAACTACAAAATAACGTACATTTTTAGTAGACCCCGAAAAAACAAAGGCATTATTTCTACCTGGTGTTCTTTTTTTTCCCCAACATGATGGTCTAAATAAAACAGTGCGTTTTAAAAACACAGAAAGAGAGAATGTATATAGCAAGAGCACTTTACTAAATCATCTTAAAGGAAGGTAGGTGCTTCACCTGTTTAAATTTCTTGAAGGCCAGCTACCCACATTTTAAATTACATTTTTAATTGGTTAGATGGTGAAACATACAAAACTCACTTTCAGCACAGTTCATTGGTTCAATTAGGAAAACCCAACGCTTAGCTACAAAAGATAAGCTGCAACTAAAAGTACATTTCTAATGCCAGTTCATACATTCATGTTGAGCACATCCTAGTTATGCTAAGCTTAAACGACTCCTCCCAAAGCTGGACTAATGCACAGATTTTAACAAAGCTGAGCTGCAGGGCAAGCATCCCTGCTAATTAAATTGACAGGTCAAGCATTAGGTGCACTAATCACACAATGTGGGCACACTACAACCTTCCACCAGAAAAAGGCAGCTGCAGCAACTTCCACTCTTTAAACCGTATTAAAAAAACTGCAACCGATAGGACCAGTGTTTCTTTTCCCAGTCTGTTCAACATCATGCTGTTAAGGCAACTGGTCAACGAATGGGAGGACAGCTAAACTGGAGCATCTCACAGATCACGTTAGCACTGTAAATGACTGGACCCCAGCGAGCGGAGAAATCTCCTGGGCGCTGTGAATTTTGATGTGATATGCATCCTGAAGATCTATTGGAATCTTGCCTTGTAAAAGGGCAGAATTAGAAGAGTGACCATTCGAATCTTGTCTTCCTGACAGACTTGTTGAGTCTGCTAAAGATCCAATACTCCATCTCCCGCTTTTGGGACAAAATAAAACCTTGATAGATTCCGGTGTGAATGTAAATGAAACTGGTTTAAATGGTTTTTGCATTATTTTGAGACTTCTAACTCTGCAATTCCCTTAGACCGGATTTACATCTGGAAGGGAACTTGAAGGGAAGGCAGTCATGAAAGATTATGTAACCCTTGGATATGATCGACTGTACCCTTCTTTCTTGAGAGGGAATGCCAGGCTTCTGGGACAGTTTTAATCTCCAACTCCCTCCATGGTGTACCCTGAAACACCTCAGGGATGCAAACTTGCAGAGATAGCTCCTTTTTCCCTAAATCAAAGGCCTTCTGCCTCTGGTGGATCTGTTGTTGTTACCCCTCTCCCTCTAGGGTAAACTGACCATTGAATCAGAAAGAGACTCCTTGGGATATAGGAACCACTTTACCAACCTTTGGCGTTAGGGATAAGGTCTAGAAGTGGGGGAAAAGACGGCTCCCACATTAAAGTCTTGCCGTCTGTGCTCTGGTGAAACATTTCAAAACCAGTAAAAAGAAACAGCTGATCGTAAAAGGGGAGAATTTGAAAGGGCTACTAAAGGGATCTGCAAAAATACATAGCCATCCGGGTTGTCTAAGAGTCACACCTGTCCTAGTTTCTACCGCTCCTCCAAAGCTGGACAAAATTAGCCCAGGAGGAGTTAGCAAATGGAATTGAGGGTACTCCTGCTAATTAAATTTTGTTCAAGCCCCTGCAGCTGTAATCCTGAATACTGGGCCCAGACCTTCAGGAATCACATCTGGAGCTGGGAAGTGACATGTAATTCAGCAAAAACTGCAACGATCGCTGAGGAAAACTTCCGCAGTCTTTCCACCCATGGTCCAAAGGGGCCCTATTGGAAGGATGGAGGGCACGGAAGGATCTCAAGTTCCGTTTGGCAGCAATAAACCATGGCTTCAGCGACACCTTATAGAATTGTTGTCAAGGCCAGTCTGACTTTGAAGGCCTCCTAGGACTGGCTCAACAGAGTCAGGAGCTTCCTCGAGCTGCTAACCTGCATAAGCACCCGCAGGACAAACCTTAGGTGGGGGTTCCGAGACCAAACACTGTGGGTTATACTGACAAATGCTCAGAGGGATTGTAGTGGGCCAGTTTCCATCTGTTTGAAGTTTAGGATTTTTGGGAAAGGAGATATCCTCAGAGATAATCTTGGGATCCCTCTGATCATCAAAGTCATACATTTTGAAAAGACTGTGCACAAACATTTACAACATGCAAGTCCTCTTCCTAGGAGGATCAAGCATTTCTTAGGATAATCCTCTGAAGAGGGGAATTCCCAATGGGAAACCTGAGCGGAGGATTCTGGGTCCTGTAAATTTATTGGAAAGAGATGTCAACAGGTACTAAAGAGGTTTACTACGTAACAGACTGCTGATGATAGCAGGGGCCCATACACTCTTCATCACTGGTGTTCCATCCAAAGGCGGGTGAGATAACCGTTCAAGATTGGGAATTTTTGGACCACCGTAGGGAAGTCTCCGAGTAGATGTGGTAGGACTGACCAGGGCCTGGGGCCCCTAAGGAAAGAGCCTTCGGACAAGGGTCCGATGCCAGCTGTCCTGGAGGAGCCATGGAATCCTCCACTGAATCCCTCTACAGTTCTCAAGTTGATAAGAGTAGAGGCTGAAGGAACAGAAGGGGTATCATAGCCAGCCGAGGAGTAACCATTAAGACTCCAACTCCAAGCTCTGGGGTAGAGTGAAGGATGTACTGTAACGGTGTGGACCTACAGTCGCTTTGAGACACTTTTCATTTGGGCCAGTACGTGACTTAGTGACCTACTGACCATCTCGGGGTTCATGTTCTGAGGCGATGCCCCTTGAAGATCGGTCCGAGGCTAAGAAAGCTTGAACCGGAAAAAGCCAGCTTATATGGTCTCCAAGGAAGGAGACCAGGACCTCTTCCAATGCCATCGACGATACATAGACACGGAAGCAGAATAGCTGTTGCAGAAGCAGATGTTAGGTCAGCCGGAGCGATACAGCTTCCATTGTACTGAATTCGGAGCCGACACCGAACGTGCTTAAGACAAATGGGTGTCGGAACTATAGCAAAGAATACAAAGAAATGGCCATCCTTGCAACAGTAAAAAATAAAAACTGGAAGTCTCCAACTGATGGTAAAAAACAAACACTTTTAGAGAGTCTAAACTGCTGTGTACATTGACACAATTGACATGACAGAGGAGGTATATACAGTGGATATAAAAAGTTTACACGCCCTAGTTAAAATGCCAGGTTTTTGTGATATAAAAAAATGAGACCGCAATAAATAATTTCAAAACTTTTCCCACCTTTAATGTTACCTATAACCTGTACAATTCAACTGAAAAGAAATCTGTTAGGGGAAAAAATATAAAAAATAAAAAAAAAAAAGTAAAATACGCTGGCTGGATAACTGTGCACACCCTTAAACTAATACTTTGTTGAAGCACCTTTTGATTTAATTACAACATTCAATCTTCTTGGGTAGGAGTCTATCAGCATGGCACATCTTGACTTGGCAATATTTGCCCACTCTTCCTTGCAAAAGCGCTCCAAATCTGTCAGATTGCGAGGGCAGCTCTTGTGCACAGACCTCTTCAAGTCACCCCACAGATTTTCTATTGGAATTAGGTCTGGGCTCTGGCTGGGCCACTCCAAAACTTAAATTTTCTTCTGGTGAAGCCATTCTTTTGTTGATTTGGATGCATGCTTGGGGTCATTGTCGTGTTGAAAGGTGAAATTCCTCTTCAACTTCAGGTTTCTAGCAGACAACTGAAGGATTTGGGCCAAAGGTGATTGGTATTTGGAACTGTTCATAATTCCCTCCACCTTGACTAAAGCCTCAGTTCCAGCTGTAAAAAGCAACCCCAAAGCATGATACTGCCACCATCATGCTTCACCATGGGGATGGTGTTCTTTTGGTGATGCGAAGTGTTGTTTTGTGCCAAACGTACCTTTTGAAATTGTGGCCAAAAAGTTCAACCTTGATCTCATCAGACCACAGCACATTTTCCCACATGCTTTTGGGAGACTTGATATACTGTTTTGCAAATTTCAGCCAGGCCTGGAGGTTTTTCTGTGTAAGAAAAGGCTTCCGTCTTGCAACCCTACCCCATAGTCCACACATACAGAGAACATGGGAGAGTGTTGTCACATGTAGTACACAACCAGTACTTGCTAGAAATTCCTGCAGCTCTTTCAGTGTTGCTGTAGGTCTCTTGGCAGCCTCCCTGACCAATTTTCATCTTGTCTTTTCAACAATTTTGGAGGGAGGTCCAGTTCTTTGCAATGTCACTGTTATCCCATATTTTATCCAGTCGTTGAGGACTGTCTTCATGGTGTTCCATGGTATAGCCAATGCTGAGGAAATTTTTTTGCACCCATATCCTGACTGATACCTTTCAACAATGAGATCCCTTTGATAGTTTGTAAGTTCTCTGCGAACCATAGCTTTTGCTGTAGCAAGCAACTGAGTAAACCTCAGGAAAATCCTACTAGGGCAGCTGTACTTTATTAGGGGTTAATCAGAGTCTCTTTAATTGATGGCAGGTGTGTACCCAAGAAGACTGAATGCTGTAATTAAATCAAAAGGTGCTTCAACAAAGTATTAGTTTAAGTGAGTGCACATACAATAAAGTATTAGTTTAAGGGTGTGCACACTTATGCAACCAGCCTATTGTATTTTTTATATTTTTCCCGTAACAGATTTGTTTTTCAATTGAACTGTACAAGTTATAGGTCACATTAAAGGTGGGAAAAGTTTTGAAATGATATATTGTGGTCTCATTTTTTATATCACCAAAACCTGGCATTTTAGCAGGGCTGTGCAAACTTTTTATATCCACTGTACCATTATTACACTATTTGGGTGTGTGAGAAAAAGCAGATTTATTAAAACAAACCGCTCTTCATAGTAAAGGTTAAGTGACTTCCTTTCATTATCAGAAATGATTTGGGGAGGCTGGACAGAATGGTCATGCAAGTCCGAACTTCTTTTAGTAGTAACATATACTAGAATGTGCTTTCCAGGTCCACGAAACAGTCTTTGTGGCTAGTCCTGAATCTGCACCATTTTATTTATTTTGCTTTTGTTTAACTTATTTTTTTACAGTCGAGTTTAGTCAAAAAAAACCTTCAGCGAAGGAATGAGAAGAAAAGCTCCAACATATTACAATCATTTTAAACAGACATTCAGTAATGCACATTAGTAATTTTACATATACATTTGCTATTTAGATTACATATGAAAGCCAAGACAACTATTATGGTATAAAAGATACTTATGCCTCAACTGATGTTGAACATTGAGGATTTCATGATGTGTATTAATGAGTTTGTTGAAGAGGTGCATTAGTATATAATAAATCATGTGCTTAGTGCTTAGAAATTCAAAGAACTAGAGGTGAGGGAAGCACTAGGTAGGGCAGAAAATATTAATATTGTAGTTAAGAAGTGGGAGGTATAACAGGTGCAGAGACAATTATATGTAAAATTTATGTTAGAATCATAAGGTTTGTTTTAGAAGTACAGAGGTGGGAGGTCAACAGCATCACAAAATAAAGTATACAGCTAGAAGATGTTAGTAAATCTGTTTAGGTATTGGTGAAGACTAGTTGTGGGGTATAGGACTCTGAATGAAGAGGAGCAGTCTGATTATATGGAAAGCCAGAGACAACAGTGTCATTTATCTTGTAGATGGGCAGGAACAAAGCCACTGACTTGATAGCTGAAGTTAATTGTGGTTTAAATAAGTATGCAGTCTGAATGAATTACAGTGATAGCGTAGCTAAACTTTGGAACCACATCCCACTATCTGAATATAGAGTCACCTGCAGTATTACATCATTTGGTTATAGTGGTTAGTAATTTTTCTCTACAGCATAAAATTCTACTGGAGGAGTAGTGCCGTATTAAGTTGTTAATGGCTGGGTAATTGTATGAGGTATGTTAAATGTAGTCAGCTGAGAAAGAGCTAGGTGATGTGGTAGTAATTCTCTGAAGTCTAGGCAGTGGTGGTTTCTATTTTTATAGTATACTGCATATTTGGTTACTTTATTATAAAATTGCTCAAGTTTGGATAGTTGTGAAACTTTAGTGAAGATTGGGGCAACATTATAGGAGAGATGAAAATAAGAAAGGGCTATATGTCTTCTGGCTATGTCAGTGACATAGGTTTTTACCCTGTATAAAATTGTTACTTTTTGATGTATACATGATGCATGGTGATCAAATTTCAACTGGTCATCTATGATGACACCCAGTAATTCTGAGTGGTTTACTTGTTCTATTATGGTGTTGTTGGCAGACTTGATAGTGAATAGTGTTGTTTTGGTATAAATCTGTTGTGGGGTGAAATTAGTAATTTAGTTTTTTTAGGGTTTTGAAGTAGTTGTTAATTTTTTAACCATGTTTCAAAACAGATAAGGATTGCTGCATAAGGTCTTGAAGTTAGACAGATTTAGCAGAAGAGATTAGGGTCCAGATGTCAGCTTACTGAAACAAGGTAGCACTGTTTATTGCAGCGTAGAGATCATTGATAAATATATCAAAAAGTACTGGGCCTAGTATGGATCCTTGTGGGACACAAATACTTACTTGGAAAGAAGGTGGACAAATAATTTTTCCATTTCTTTGCTTGTGCTCCGTTTGAGAGATAGCTGTGGAACCACTGCAGTGAAGCGTCATTAAGCCTAAAGGATGAGAGTTCATGCAGGAGTTTCTGGTGGGAGACAGCATCAAAATCTTTTGATTAGTCTAGGAAGACAGCGGACACTGGGCCTGTGTTTCTGCAGTTGTTGACAATATTAACCAAATTCAGCACAACAGTAGCTGTGCTGTGATGAGGCTGGAAGCCGTGTTGGGTTGACGACAGAAGGTGATTATTTATTAGACAGTTGATAAGTTGCATACAAATACATTTTTCTTACATCTCTGACAGGGGAGATAAAATGGCAGTTGGGTTACAGTTTGAAAGATCTGTATTGATTCCACACTTGTACAGAGGAATAAAGATGTCTTCCACAGCAAGGGGATTTTATAAATCGAGTTATCAGAAATGAAACTGGATATGCAATAGCCTCAGCTGCCACTTTAAGACATTTGCCGGGTAGACTATCAATAGCAGTTTTTAGTAGGTTTTTTTTTTTTTTGAGATTGTGACAAAAGGAGGGGTCTATATTAGAACATTGAATATTTAACAGTTCGAATCACTAAAGGTCGACCTTTAGTGATCAAACTGTTAAAACACTGAATGTCCACAAAAAATAAATAAATTAAATAAACGGTGTAGGAAGGAGGTGCACCCCCCAGCCATCACTACTTAAATATACCAACTCCGAGACTGCACTACATTGAAGTAAACAGAAATCTCCTCTTATGGAGATTTCCGTTTACTTGTTCGATGTTCTGCAGTTTCGCTATTCTCGTGTCGACAATGTCAAATTCGACACTGTCGGCTTTCGAGAATTTAATATAGGCCCAAAAGGAGGCACTACCAGCACAGCTGGAAATTTGTAAATACTTGTGTCATTTGTGAATACCAAACTGATTCATACAATATGCTGGTGTTACAAATGTATTAGAACTGCACGTCATGTGTACATCAAACTGATTTGTACAGATGTTTGTGTTGAACAAGTATTTTGTAAAGTGCTTGTGTTTGAAATGCATCAACAGTGTTCCCTGATGGAGAGAACAGAATGTACATGCACTATTGTAACTGTTTAAATGTACATGTTTTGACAGAGGAAACTGGAGGATTAACCCTCAGTCCAGCAAACATTAGAAAAATATCTGAAATGAAATCACTTTATAGGCTAGGCCATAAAGATGCTATCTCACAGGTTTTAAGGCAGCAAGAGACACAAAGTCTGTACTAGGAAGCTTTCTGCATTGTCTTTGGGGTGAACTAATCGCTACTCTGGAAGCATGAGGTATGCAATTGTTTTAGGACTTCCAGCATCTGCGAAACATCTGAGCAAAAGTGTGTGTGTGTGTGTGTGTGTGTGTGTGTGTGTGTGTGTGTGTGTATTTTTACAGGTATGTGCCAAATACTGCCAGCAATGGGGGGTTGCACGAGAAGTAGAAGTCAGATGACCAGAAATAATGTCATTCTGCAAGTTAGCCCAGCAGTAATATTTTAGATATTATTTTGAGAAATCTCTTCGAGAGAGACTGAACATTCTGTATTCTTTCTTGGACCTGACAACAAGAACTACTCACCACATCATCTAAGTTCCTAGGGAATAGTATAATTCTCTTCGATTCAGTCAAGGATATAGTGAGGCTTAGTTTAGATATTATTTTTTTTTACTTGTACAAGACTGTCCTTCAACGTTGTTTTAAATATTTCCTATAATTCTGATGTCACGTAGAGCATATAGTTAGTACTGTCCTGTTTTATTATTTATTAGATATATTTAAACCTTTGATTGTGGCTGATCTTTGTAGAGATATTTAAGTTTTCAGAGTACTTGCATATTTATTTAGTGACACTGTGTGGGCCACCCCTAACAGCCTTGCTCTTGGTCAAACTTCCATTTGTATTACTATTTAATATTACACAGTAAGGTTGGACACCCTTTGTTAAGGGCCTTAAAGTACCTGCCAAGGGGTTCCGGTGGCAGAGGTAACTACCTTATAGTTTGGGCAAAAAGAGGGCATTGCTAGTAAACCTGCGCTAGCCTTTCAGAGGTGTGTGTGTGTGTGTGTGTGTGTGTGTGTGTGTGTGTGTGTGTGTGTGTGTGTGTGTGTGTGTGTGCACAAATCAAAATCTGTGTGTGTCAAAACTTGAGCAGTGACACGAAGCACTGGTTGGACAGAGTGTGTTGGAGGACTTGTCTTGGAACCCTGGCTAAGGACTCCACTCTATAGCTGTGCCAGTGGGGAGTCTTATTCGGGGAGCTGGAGAAGGAGAGAGGAACCAGACCCGGACTTTTCCCTGTGTACTCTTAAGGGAACTTGCACTTGATCCAGAGAGCTACATCTGGAAATAGTGTGTGTACTTGTTATCCTCCCAGTGAATGTCCCCCCCACAGGTGCCAGTGGTGAGGATTGAGGCTCCTTGATTACTGGCCCAGAGATGGGATCACCATGTCACATATTGTTTGGCAGTGGTGGGATCACCACATCACATACTGGGATTCTGTGGTGTGGATATTGAACTCCTATAGCCTGTAAACAGTGGTCACTAAAAGTGTTTGTACTCTCAAGCAGCTACAAAGTAGACAGTCATTTCATATCACAATAGTTTTATTTATTTTTCTGTTAGCTTAGTTAGTCAGGGAAAGCAGGCAAGGATGTTAGCAGAGGATTATCGCAAGCTAACAAGGAGCCAGTTGGCTGAGATGTGCCAAGCCAAAGGACTGGTGCATGCCAACCTGACTAAAGCAGAAATGACTGCAGCCTTAGACACAGCTGCATCATAGACCAGCAACCAGGAAGACAACCATACTGGCATTGGGGGTGTACAGCTTTCAGAAAATGAACAGTTCAACTTTTCCTCAGAGGACTTAAAAATCCATCTGGAGTTAGAGAGACTTGAAATGGAGTCCAAACGTTTGGAATTAGAATCAGCAGAGACTGCAGTGTTTGCAAGTCAAAGCAGAATCAGCAGAAACTACGGTGTTTGGAAGCCAAAGAAAATGAGAGGCAGAGGCAACATGAGAAAAGGAAATGTTGACTCTTCACGAGGGTCATGGAGGTAACGGGAAAGGGAGTAACCGAATCCCAGAAGCAATAAAGGTCAATCAATTTCCTCCACAATTTACAGAGGGTGATAATTTTGATAGTTTTATTCATATGTTTGAAAGGGTAAGTAAGCAGTATACTATTGATCAAGGGCTCTGTGTATGATTCCTGCCCCCCTTACTCTATGGTAAAGTTGTAACTGCAGTTTCTAAATTGTTTGATATTGATTGCCCAGACTATAACCAAGCACAGACATGTTTATTAGAGTGTTTTAAGTTAACACCTTAAGCTTACAGAAAAAAGTTTTGTGAACATAGACACAAGGTAGATGAAAGCATGTGTGATTATACTGCTGAGTTAAGCACTTGTTTTCACTGGTGGGTGAGCAGGTGTCAGCCCACCACTTTTGAAAAGCTGGCAGACCTTTTGGTGAGGGAACAAGCCCTTAGCACTTTGCCTGAGGACATGAGAATCTGGTTGGCAGACAGAGAATGCAACACTGAAGATGAGTTGGGGAAAAAAGGAGACCTACACTTAGCAAGCAGGGCATCAATGCACAGGAAAGGGATACCCTGCACTGCACATAGGTATAAGGGAACCCATGGTGGGTAGCCTAAACCACCCCAACAGAGTCTGCCAGTAATAGGGGAAGCCACTAATTCAGATACACTGCCAGCATCAAGGATTAAATATTTTAAATGTAACCAGTGGGGCCATGTAGCATACTGATGTCCAAGGAGGCATGGTATGGAACAAAAGGTAGGGGAGCCAGCAAGTGGGAATAACAGAATGTCAGTGCTAAGTTGTCTGGAGACAACAAGGGTACCAAACTATCACACACAGTTATATCCTATCTTAGTAGATGGAAAACAGGCCACTGCTAAGACAGACACAATATCTGACCTAACCATTATGAAGCCTGCAATGATTAAACAGGAGCACTACTTGCTTGGGCAGTCTATTCCAGTCAGAGCTTCAGGAGGGACCCCATTCCAAATACATATGGCTAGGGTTCACCTTGACTGGGAGGGTGGAAAAGGAAGCAAGTAGATATGTTTGAGGATATCCCTGCAGATATCCTGATAGGGAAAGATTTTGATAATCCAGTACCTTGTGTGCATGCAGTGACATGCAGTCAGGCTTGAAGACAAGCATATGGGGGTCTGGTAGCTTTGGGGGACCCAGACAGACCGCATACTTGAAGTCAGGACTGGTGAGGTGGTTACATCAGGGAGGGAGCTACCCTATAGCAGTGAGACTGAAGGTAAGCCACAGCTGCTGGTGGGTACTGATGTTCCCTTGGACAGAATGACTGCAAAGGCAGAGGTGAGTAGTAGTACCCAGGCTGACAGTGAGGCATAGCTGTCAGAGGATACCAGACTTCCTGTGGAAGGGGAGCTGGGAAGAGTTACAGGGAGAGATATGAGATAGGTTCAGCTCTCAGACCTTACAAGGCTTGAGGGAGGTAGCCAGGGAGGTGCCTGATTCTCAAGGAAAAGGGGATTCTGTACATTGGAACAAAGGGTTGCTGTACAGAGAATGGACCCCTGAGGGAGAGATAGAGGGTGAGAGAATACAATCACTTGGTAGTGCCGAGAGCCTACCATATGATACTAATAGCCATAGCCCATGACATTCCCTTTGCAGGTCATATGGGCATAAAGTGTGCCAAGAGATGTATTATGCAGAACTTTTATTGGCCTGGGATTGCAAGGGATGTAACAAGGCACTGCAAGACCTGTGAGCAGTGCCAAAAAGGAGGCAAGGCAGGAGACAAAGTCAAAGCTCCTTTGATACCTTTGCCTATGATTGAGGAGCCATTTCAGAGGGTAGCTATGGATATTGTGGGGCCTCTGAGTATCCCAAATTCCACAGGGAAGAAGTACAGATTATGCTACCAGGTACCCTGTGGCCCTGTCCTCCATTGAGGCAGAAAAGGTGCAAATGCTTTGTTAGAGATTTTCAGCAGGGTAGGTTTCCCAAAAGAAATACTGACTGACAGAGATGCTAATTTCATGTCAGATCTGCTGGCTTGTCTGTGGAAGTGTTGTAGGATGAAGCATCTAAAGACCACCCCCTACCATCCCCAGACTAATGGTCTTAGGACTAAAGAACACACTACTGGCATTTGCAGACCAGTTTAAGAGGGGAGTGGGACAAATATTTGCCCTGTGACAACCTTCCACTGGACCAGTAATCAAGGAGGCTCAATCCTCATCACTGGCAACAGTGTGGATTTTCACTAACAGGATGACAGGTGCACACAGCATTTCCAGATGCAGCTCTCTGCACCAAGTGCAACTTCCCTTAACAGCACACAGAGACCACAGTCAGTCCAGGGTTGGTTTCTCCATCTTTCTCCAAATCCCCAATAAGACTCCCCAGTGGCACAGCTATAGAGTTGAGAGTTCAGCTGAGTGTCCAAGCCACGGCCTCCAACACCCTCTTTTGTCCAACCAGTGCTTTGTGTCCCTGCCCAAGTAGCTCTCACACACACACACACACACACACACACACACACACACACACACACACACACACACACACACCCCTGAGAAAGGCTGGCACAGGTTTACTAGCTATGCCCCCTTCTGCCCAGACTATAAGGTAATTATGACTGCCACCAGACACTCCTCCCAGCTGTCTTAAGGCTCTTCCAAGGGTACACAATATACTGAGTGAAATTAATATTAATACAAATGGTAGTTTGACCAAGAGCAAGCCAATAGGAGAGGCGTCCACACTGTCACCAAATAAATATGCAAGTATTCTCAGAACTTAAACATCGCTACAAAAATCACCCACAATTAAAGGTTTAAATATATTTAATAATAAATAATAAAAGAACAAGACAGTACTAAATATCAATTCACAGTGACCGAGTTCAAAATCTCATGAAATATTTAAAATAATATTGCAGTACAGGCTCACACAAAGAAAAACAATATCTAAACTAAGCTTCAATATATTCCTGAGGGAATGTAAGAAAGTTACTGTACCCTAATAACTTACGTAGAGCAAGGCAGATGATGTGGTGAATGGTTCTTGATGTTGCTGTCAGGCCCAAGACCCAATACAGAATGCTCAGTCTCTCTAAGAGACTTCTCAAAACAGTATGTAAAATATTACTGCTGAGCTAGCTTGCAAAATGACAATTTCTGGTCATCTAATTTCTAGTTTTCATGCAATTCCCCATTACTGGCAGCTGGCAGTATTTAGCACCTACCCATAAAAATACACATAGAAAGGCTTTTGCTCAGATCTTTGGCAGGTGGTAGAAGTCATAAAACAATTGCATACCTCATGCTTCCAAAGAAGTGAACTTCCTAGTACAGACTGTATCGCTGGCTGCTTTGAAACCTAGCATCTTTATGGCCTAGCCTATAAAGTGATTTAATTTCAGATATTTTTCTAAAAGTTGCTGGACTGAGGTTAACCCACCAGCTTCCTCTGTCAAAACAGTTACAATAGTGCATGTACAATTCTGTTCTGTCCATCAGGGAAAACTGTTGATGCATTTCAAACAGAATCACTTTACAAAATACTTTTTCAGCATAAACCTCTGTACAAATCAGTTTAATATACACATGACATACAGTTCTAATACATTTGCAACACCAGCATCTTGTACGAATCCGTTTGATATTCAAAAATTACATATAATTATTTACAAAATTCCAGCTAGCTGTGCTGGCAGTACTGCCTTTTGTCACAGAGAGAGTTTTTGATAGCACCTGTGGGAGCCAGATGGAAGGATAAATGCTGATGGAGATTACTGTATGTGATTGAGTAAGGACCTTAAGGGCTTGATTAGTTGTCTGGCTCATTAATTATGCAGTCTGTATAAAGTGGGTACTGAACTGGTTGGATATGGTATCATTTTGATTCTGTGTGTTTGGTGCTGGCTGTGTAGCTTGTGCTGTATTTAACAGCTTATTGATTCAGGCACACAACAGTTCTGGGTTCATATGTATGTTTCTATTGGTTGAGTAGCAGGTTTTCTTATCTTTGGTGATAACTATGAAACTGAACAAAACTTACCTATATGCTAGTACAGGAGGAGTGGTTTTATCTTTTGTTCAAACCTTCCAGGTTTTGTCTCTGTTTCAGGAGTTGTTTAGTCGCTAAAGACAGGCCATGGGGTACAGGGTTGATTTTTGAATCTCTTTATTCTGAGGGGGGCTTATGTGTTCAAAACACCTAGAAAGATTTTGAAGACCTTAGAGACAATAACGTAAGAGAGTCACTAAAGTGTCTTTGTGAAAAGTAATACGTTTTCTTACCAGGCTGTAATGATGTGTTTGGGAGCTGCTGCGTAGACTCCTTATGGAGTACATTGGTAAGTGATCATTTAGGCTGACAAGAGTTCCATGGGATATTTTATTTGCAGAGGGTGTAAGGATACAACAGAAGGTCGACTGTCTGTCCGTGGTTTTGTCATTATACAGTTGGTGTGGTTATAAAATGGATAAACTTGTACATATGTATATTATTGGTTGGATTTTTAGATTGTATGGTTTGCCAATCCATAGTACCATCATCCAATATTATGACTTCATAAGGGATTTTTGAGGAGGCCCAGTAGAGAATATCTTCCAGTGTTCTGGCATTGTTACCTGGAATTATGTATATACCCATGACTGTGACGGTTTAGTTTCAGCATGGTTAGTAGAATTTCTGAATTAGAAAAAGTTGGCAGGGTGTGGAAGAAAAAGGAAGACACCTAGTGTGTTTCTGTATAAAACAGCATCACCACCAACTTTTTTGTTGGTTGCGTCTACTCTGATAATGCTATAATCTGGTGGGGGTTCTTTCTTTCTTTCCTTTTTTTTTTTGTTTCCTGGTGTGCAGAAAGGTTTCTGTGGTAAATAAGATGTCTGGAGTGTGTACTGCTATCTATGCATGCACTTCAGGGAATTTGTTATAAATACTTCCTAAGTTGGTATGGTATACATGAAGGTCAAGGTGGGACTGCATGCGAGGAGGTGGTGATAAAGGAGTTGATGGGAATATTCTGTCTGGTGTCTGTATGTATAGCTGCATTGGGCCTGAGTTTGGGTGGATATTACGGGGTTATGGAGGCATGATGGTACAAGCAGAAGCATTTTTGCTTGATTTTATGTTTAATACCCACTTTGTGAGTAAACTGCTGTTTGCTGTTACTTTGGATACTTGAATAGTAGGATTACAGGAGTTATGATACAGAAAGGGTGTGATTGGGAGAGGAGGTTCAGAAGTATTCTGCTTGCTGGAATTTTGTTGGAATTGTGATGGTTATGAATGCTGGTATGATGTTAAATGTACAAGTAGGAGAAGTGATATCAGTATGAGGAAATTTAAGAAAAATGTGTTTTTGAAATGTAAGAAAAAGAGGGGGTAGAAAAAAATGAATATATTTTTGTTTTGTTCTCATGTCTGCTACTGGAACTGTTTTTGAAACATTTTTACTGTTAAGTGCATTATTTTGTCGTTCAACCAACTATGGCCAAAACAGTTTTCCCCAGCCTCCCACTCTGCTCTTGTTGCAACATTAAAGCCAGTGACTCTGTTGTTATCCACCCCTTATGGTAATTTGGCCACAAAAGTCCACCTCTCACCTTTTTCACTGTTTTTAGTTAGTAAACACAAAAGCATAACTGTGTAGTCACTCCCTTTAAGCTATTTAAATAGCTTAAAGGGAGTGACTACACAGTTAAGCTATTTAAATATTTTTACCCTCCCACTATATTCCATAGATCCAGAATACTGACTGCCACCCAGCCAACCAGTGCTGCTCATGAGTTGACTACCCTTACTAGAAATGGTCTTTGGAAGCACTTTTACTTAGTCTCATCGCATCTGTTTATATTAGTGAGCACTTTAAGATCAAACTAAGGAGTTCCTCCCTTTAAATGGCTAAAGGTTGGATTACTCTTTCTTTCTTATCTTCCTGAATGCTTGGTACACAGTCCATCACCTACAAGGATTAACCCCCTTTCCATTCATAGAATCACAAAAAATATAGTGTAATAAAGTCAGGCAGCCATTAACCGGAGTACCTCTGGAATATTTGTTGAATTCCAGCAAAATTACATACACCCTATGCGGCACTTACATTAATTGTCTAAACACCTACGCACTGGACAAGATAGAAGGTCAGACTGCCAGTTTCACCTGTTGCCAGTCTTTTAGCATTAAGTTGACTAAGACACTGTAATAACTGCCTCCTGCTCACAGATAAACTTATTCTCAACACTATAGTTCCATCTGTGAGAGTTGTAAATAATCACACCAAAATGTCTTACACTGAGGCTATTAAAAAAAATGCACACTGCCATAGTTTCATACAAATAACCATAAGTCTCAGCAGAAAGTACAGTTGTGTACACTTACCATAAATGTAGATGTTCGAGTGTATTCATTGTTGCAGTCATCACATTTGGGTTATCTGCATGCAGTAGCCCTCAATCGATCTGATTAACAAAGTCTTGGGTCCTGCGTCAGTTGCTGTCTCTTCTTCCGTGACGTCTGGTTGTCAGGGGTATAAAACATGCAGCTGACGCCATTACATCAGCTTTTCTTGCCCCAGATGTCAGGTGCCCCCCTAATGGGAAGCAATTAAATCTATAAAAATACAAGGTTATACCTCCAACAAAAAAGCAAACACAGCAAAAAGCTTTTAAGCATAGTAAAGGAGAGTACAGGTATAGCCAAAAGAAGTCAGGGGGCTGGAGGGAGGGTAACCAGGACTGCAACAGTGAATACACTCAAACATCTACATTTATGGTAAGTGTGCACAATTGTACTATGTTCTTCATGTTTCACTGTTGCAGTCATCACATTTGGGTAGATTCCCAAAGCTAAGAATGGGAGGAGGAATTTAAATAGCATTAGGACCAGCTATAAGACCCTGCAAGACTGCAGTGGCAAAGCCAGCTCTGGACTTAGAGAAAATTGGCAAATGGTAATGCTTGGTAAAAGTATGTACAGAACTCCAGGTAGCAGCTTCTAGGATGTCCCTGGTAGGGACACCTCTGAGAAAGCCTGTATAGGTAGATGCAGCCCTGGTTGAGTGGGTTCTGATCCCCTGTGGGATAGGTTTTGCATGGTGCTTGCAGCAGAAATGAATGCAATGGCCTATCCATTTAGAAATGGTTTGCTTTGAAATAGCCTTCCCCTCTGTCCCTGCAGCAAATGCCACCAGCAGTTGTTCAGATTTCCTTTGAGGTTTAATCCTGTCCAAGTAGAATCTAAGTTGTCTGTGCATATCTAAGGAGTGCAGTATCCGTTACCCTTTGTTCTGTGGATTAGGAAAGAAGGTTGGCAAATGGATGGACTAATTAAGCACCACACTGGAAACTAAACCAAGGAAAAGAATAAATAACATGGACAACAAGATTTACAGCTGCAGACTGTCAAGTGGATTGGTAGCAGGTGTCATAAAACTGGGTTTGGAGAAAAGTTTGGTGACTTTAAACAAAGATTAGTCGACATTAACCATGTATCATTTTGTGTGTGTGTGTGTGTGTGTGTGTGTGTGTGTGTGTGTGTGTGTGTGTGTGGTGTAAAGGAACTATAAAGCAAATCTGCACTGATACCTGCTTGCTGCCCTGCTGAGGGGGACACTTGTGCAAGTGCAGTGGACTGGCTCCAGTAGGACGGGATGGCAGCATACTCTCATCATAGAACAAGAAATCTGGACAAGGCGATAAATAATAGGGGACAAAGGCCCAAAAATTGGGACAATTTATAAATATTGCACTTACAAACTTGGAAAGTTGATAAACAGGTTTTGCATTAGAGTGAATTTTCTTAAGGATATGAAGTCTGAAAATCAAATGACTGTCAATTTTCTGACTTCAGTGTTCAATGATTTGCTAGCGATTTGACAGAAAACTGTAATTTTATCAAAAACAGAAAAAATCTGGACTTTCTGCAAAAATCTGTACTGTTGAGATATATGGATGGGAGTCTTGAACCAACACCCATCAATCATTTTCATTTGTTTGTCAAAGCCATTACGGCAGTGTTTTGCCGAGAGGTGGGAAAAGCCTTAAATTTAACTGGTATGTTGTGTGGGTGTGGGCAGCTGTGTTTGTGGAAGGTGGAGGTGTGCCTTTAAGTGTGGTGCGAATGTTATGCATTATGAAATGGAGAGATTAAGAGTAAAATTGTGCTCAGTGAAGTCCCTAGCAATTTCATCACTGCTTGATTCAGACACATAAATTCCCGTGTGTTTGTCAGTACTATGTTTGAGTGCATTGTTTTGGAGTGTGGTATCACTGCTACAGCTGCTGGTACTCTTTCAATACAAGTATCTGCTTTGGAAGCTTTCTCCAGGAGTCTGTTGCTGAGAGGATGAGAAACACGCTACAAGTATACAACTAAGACAAACTACATAAAGCAATAGTAAGAAAAAGTACTAGGTCACATCAGAGGCTTGGGAGGTCATTGTTAAGAAACTGAGAACTGTTGTAAAATTATCATTAAATACCTTAAGTTCAGGTTATACTATAAGAGAATAACTATGTAAAGATAACCATGTCAGCAGCCAAAATGCATTACAGGTTGAATGTTTTACTGTGCACATTTAAAAAAATGGATAGACTTGCCTAAACTCTGGACTGATGCATTTGCTTTTTTTTTTTTTTTTAATTCCTGGGAAATGCTATTCAGAAGTGAAGAGACATACAAGGGAATAGATTTAGTGGCACACCAGGCTGTGATTTTTTTGATGTCTATTGTCATGCAAAGCTGACTAAATAGTTGAATCTAGCAAAGCTGGAAACGTGAGACTGTAGCCCACTGAAGGTGGGGAGATGGGAGGAGTAACCTGGCCAGGAACTGAAACTTGCAAAACTGCTCCTTTCGAAAAGTCTTTTTTATCTCAGTAATTTGTTGACACTTTTGCAAGTTTCTTTCAGAGAATGTGTAAGTAGTACATCAGTAGACAACAATGTAGCTCAATCATCAATGAAGTAAAAGAAGTGGTGAATGAACATGTGGATTTAATGCAATGTACTTTCATTGATCAAGTTTTGAAGCAAGTAAAGTTACCAGAACAGTAAATGTTTGAATAATTATTGCTGAAGTAGCCTAAGTTGTGTGTTAAATCTTGCACAGAATACAATAGCCAGCCATCTTCCCAAGCTTTAGGGCACCTTCTATGCTCCTAAACAGTCAGCTCAAGGTGACCTGACTAAAAAACAGGTTTGGGTGCCAAGCACTTCAGAGCTTTCCTGCTGCCAAATAATGCACTCCTCTGTAGGCTTTCAAGGTTCAAAGGTCGGCTTATGCTGTTCTACTGCTGGGCAGATAAATTCCCTTTGGGTAAAAACATTCCAGAAAATCTTAATCTCCATTTCCCTCTCTTGGGTAAAAGATTGTTTCAGACAAATGGGTTCCAAATTTCTTTCAGCAGTGGTACAGATGGCAGCGGGAAGAAATCCCTCCTTTAAAAGGAATTATTTCACATCCACCATACCAAACCCTTCTGCTCCTTCCTGTCCGACAGTACATGTTTTCTCAGGAGGAGACAAACAGTTCCTCGGATATGGGTCTCGAGCACTGCGCCCTCCATGGGATTGCATATGTCAATAGTGATTACAAGCCACCTGACTGCTCAGGTACCAGTGTCTGTGGGGGCCTAGCCCAGTTATCTTAGGTTCATCCAGGGTTCTAGCTTCTTCCTCTTCAGCTTCAGAGTTTTCACCACCCATATAAATTTGTCTTCATGGCTGGCAAGTATCAACTCCATAAGCTCTATTTATGAATCTGAAGCTGGGGTTTTTGCTTTCAATAAATTATCATTTTCATATTGATCGGAGGTGACCCAAGCACAGTAGCCTGCATCAATACAGTCAGTACAATTTGCAATCAAGTCCTGTACAGCTGATGGGCCTGACACTGAAGAGTCTAAGGCTAGGACTGCTCCAAACCCAGTCAATCATATAGTAATAGAAAAGAAAATGATACAAACATTTCATATGATATAGAATTCTGAAGATCATCTCCAATACAGAAACTGGTGTGTGTCTCTTACTCGCATTTCTAACATGTAACAAGATTCATTGAAGTCAAATCACCAACAGTATAATATCCGCGGTGGTGCAGCGGTAGCGTTATTGCCTCCCAGCAAGACGTTCTCCCTTTCGATTCTCGGCTGGAGTGTGGGGAGTGCCTTCTGTGTGGAGTCTGTATGTCCTCCCCATGGTTGGGTGGGCGTCCGAAAGACATGCGTAAATGGGTGTGCCTTCATTGAAGGTTGAAAGTCGAGCTGGCACCTCGGCGTTTGTGAAAGTCTACTGCCAATCATTGGCGGACCGGAATTCCGCTGTGGCGACCCCTAACCAGGAAAAGCCGAAAAACAAACAACAACCAACAGTATAATATAAAGCAAATCAGTGTAATGGATGACTTCCAACTTGCAGTAAATCAAATCACTGTAACATAATTGCACACAAATCAGCAGTCCACTACTGTATATTCACTAACCTCCCAAATCTTTAACAAAAAAGGATGCCAGTACTACTGAGTTGGTTGCCTGCTATAACAGTACAGACAGCTAAGCAGTGTGGCTCATGTGGGTGAGCTGTTCATTTCCTGATCTCTAGGCTATGCAACTATTAGCTCCAGCACTACACCATTCGGAAGAGGGAGGAGACATCTTATCCTTCCACATCTATCCCCTTCCCCTGGCTGCACAGCAGGATCCCAGAATGTATTGCACATCTCTGGACTACACAAGGAACACAGCATCATGTTACATAATGTATCACACATATGCACACATACCAGTGTGTGCAAGCCTGTATTCCTACATTACAGCAAATTAAAGTTTCATCACACGCCACTGAAACTGATTTCCTCTATGTACTAGTTACTCAATACTATATGCATTCACAAAATTAAATTTTTGTATACGTAGTCAACAATTAAAATGAGACATACTTGTTGATTTTACTAATTTGCAAAGTAACATTACGTGTATATTTCATACTCATTGCAGCTTTACCAAAACAATCTTTTTCTACAAACAAAACATACCATTTCAAATAATGCAGAAGTTCTAACAAAGAGCCCTGAAAGAACTGCAGTTTTCTCTATTAAAATATTTTTAAGGATTAATTTAAAGATATCCTTTCTCTTAAAGTATAAAGAAGGGGAAAAAATACTAAAGATTCCAAAGCTCAAAAGGCAGCCATTATAAGCATGTGCTGTTATGATGAGTTATGCAGAAGCTTGTGTCCTACACCCAAGGGTTTATACAGGGATTTTCTCATAAGGATATCCAGCCTTGTTTAAACTGCGACACTAGATGCTACTCTTACTTCTAAAAACAGCCTACGCCAGGCTTTATCCACTATGATTTGTAGCATCCAGACAGAACTACCTGACTCCATGGCGCAGAGGGATGGACTCTCTGCTACCCAGACGACTTGGGTTCATGTAGTAGTACTGGCAAAGCCAGGTGGGTAGAGCAGGAGGAGGAGAGTGAAGGGGTGTGGCTTTCTCATCTCTCCCAGGGGAAAGATAGAATTTGCATACACCTGGGAGGTAAAAGTACAGTTTTGTACCTACCATAAATGTAGATGTTCGAGTGTTCACACTGCTGCAGTCATCACACTTGGGTTATCCTGCCGTCAGGCGGTCCCCAAGTTGGCCAGAGTTCCAAAGTCTTGGTCCGGCGTAGGTTGCTGTCGCTTCTTCCCTGATGTCAGTGCGCCAGGGGTATACAAGTTGCATCCGATGCCATTTTCTTCAGTTTTTCTTGCCCCAGATGTCAGGTTCCCCCAATAGGTAGGCAATACATATTGCTAATAAAAAATATATATATATTAAAATAAAACAATTCCTTCAGTTACAAGCAAATACACCACAAAGGTTGTATAGGATAGAAAGGTATAGATAACTCCAGCTAGTTCAGAGGCGATGGAGGGAGGGTAACCTGGACTGCAGCAGTGTGAACACTCGAACATCTACATTTATGGTAGGTACAAAACTGTACTATGTTCATCGTGTTACACTGCTGCAGTCATCACACTTGGGTTGAATCCCAAAGTTAAGGATGGGTGGTGGAACTAAACTGGGTTTGGTGAGGCTAGTAGGCCCTGCAGAACTGCAGTGGCAAAGCCAGCTCTGGTTTTAGAGTATAGAGGTAAGTGATGGTGCTTGGTGAAGGTGTGCACTGAACTCCAAGTTGCAGCCTCCAAAACATCCTTGGTTGGTACCCCTCTGAGGAAGGCTGTTGATGTTGCTGTAGCCCTGGTGGAATGGGGCCTGATGTTACCAGGCACAGATTTCTCATGGTGTGTGTATCAGAAATGGATACAATGTCCTATCCATTTTGAAATGGTCTGTTTTGAGATAGCTTTTCCTTGTGAACCGGCAGCATAGGATACAAAGAGCTGGTCAGATTTTCTGAAAGCCTTAGTTTTATCCAAGTAGTAACGTAATTGCCTGTGAATGTCCAAAGAGTGTAGGAGCCTTTCCCCTTTGTTCTGGGGGTTTGGATAAAAGGTGGGCAAATGGATGGTTTGATTTAGGGCCACACTGGATACCACCTTTGGCATAAAGGAAGGGTTAGTTCGTAAACAGACTCTGTCTTGATGAAAAATGATGAAAAGCTCCACTGCCATTAGGGCCTGTAGTTCTGAGACTCTTCATGCTGAAGTTATTGCTGGCAGCAGGGCAGTTTTTCCATGATAGGAACTGTAAATCAGCTGTGAAAGCTGGTTCAAAGGGCGGTAGTGTAAGTTTTTCCAAAACAAAGTTGAGATCCCAAGTTGGTGTTGGTGCTCTCCGGGGATGTCTTGTGTTCTTAGCCCCTCTGAGGAACTGTCTTAGTAATGGATGCGAAAATATAGGAGGATCTGTGTTGTATTGAGCTGAAACAGCTGAGGCGTGGATCTTAATAGATGAGAAGGAAAGTCCTTTGTGCAACATCTCAGTTAAATATTGAAGAATCTGAGGAATATTTGGTACAAGGGGATTTTGGCCTTTAGCCTGGTTCCAGGCGCATAATCTTTTCCTTTTCTCTGAATAGACTTTCCTGGTGCTGGGCCTCCTGGCCTCCAGAATGACGTCCATCACAGCTTTAGACAGAAGTGCTGACTGGTTGTTTAGGCAATTTGCCATGCAGCCAGATTTAAAGTCTTGAGTTGGCTGTGTAGAATCTGATTGTTTTGTTGAGTGAGCAGGTGAGGAATTGTAGGTAAAATCCATGGTGGGCCTTGAGCCATGTTCCTTAGTATTGGATACCAGTGTTGGCATGGCCAGTCTGGAGTAATGAGTATCATTTGTGGCCTCTCTAATCTGGCTTTCAGCAGCACCTTTGCCAGAAGAGGCAGTGGAGGAAAGGCATACACTGCCAATGTTTTCCAACTGAATGAGAGGATGTCCACTTTTCAAGCTAGTGTGTGGTTATGTCCTTGTGCAGAATTTCAGTAACTGGTAGTTTTGGGGGGAAGCAAACAGATCTATGTCTGGGCTCCCCCATTTTTGAGTTATCATTGCGAATACTTGTGGATCTAGTTTCCACTCGTGAGGATCTATGATGTTTCTGCTTAGATAGTCTGCCAATGGTAGGAATTGTGCTTTTAGTTGAACTTGGTAGGTCAGTGCTGTGTTCCACAAGGTCATTGCTTGTCTGCATAGGGGGTAGGAGTGTGTGCCCCCTTGCTTGTTTATGTACCACATCACTGTGGTGTTGTCCATCTTTATTAGGAGTTGTCCTGGATGTAGGAGGTCCTTGAAAGCTGTTAGGGCATTTTGTACAGCTAGCATCTCTTTTTGATTGATATGTAGATGCCTTTGGTCTGCAGACCATTTGCCCTGAATACACTATCCTGCCATGTGCGCTCCCCAGGCATAATAATCCGATGCATCTGTTGTTATAGTTTGCCTGGCTGTGGGTAAGGTAAAAGGCTGACCCTTGTTGAAGTGACATGCCTGAGCCCACCATAGAAACTCCTGTTGAAGGCAGGGTATGAGTGGAATTATTGTTTCCAAGCTGTGGCTGTGTTGAGTCCATACGCTTTTCAGATACCATTGTAATTTCCTCATATGCAGTTTTGCAAATGTTATTAGTAGTATGCAAGATGCCATGAATCCCAAGGCCTGCAGAATTTTTCTTGCAGGGAGTTGGGTCTTTGTTGCCATCATTTTGAAGTATTGAGTCAGTTGTCCTTGCTTGTCTAGCGTGAGATAAGCCATCTGGGCAGTTGTATTTAAGCTGGCACCCAGGAATATTATGTCTTGTGAGGGCACTAGTTTTGACTTTTTTTCGTTTACTGTGTACCCTAGGCAACTTAGTAGGTTTTTGACACACGCCAGATGCTTTAATAGAATGTTCTTGCTTTCTGCTTGAATAAGGCAGTCGTCCAGGTATGGATATATTTGAATCCCTCTTTGTCTGCAGTATGCAATTACTGGTGCCAGGCATTTTGTGAAGACCCTGGGTGCAGCAGATAAGCCAAAGGGCAGTGCAGAGAATTGGTAATGGGTTGAACCTGCTATAAATCGGAGGTATCTTCTACAATTTTGTCTGATAGGGACATGCAGGTATGCCTCCTTGAGGTCCAACGTTACTAGCCAAGCCTTCTTGCCCAGCATGGGAAGAAGTTGCTGTAGTGTTAGCATCTTGAATTTGGGTACTTCCAGGTATGTGTTTAGAATTGAGAGGTCCAGAATGGGTCTCCAGGAACTAGAAACAGTTGAGTAAAATCCTTGTCCTTGCTCCTGTGTAGGAACCTGTTGAATGGCTCTCATGTCCATGAGAGCTGAAATTTGCTTTTGAGCCTCTTCCCATTGATTTGGTGGCAGGTTTTGCAATCCTTTTATCCTTGGCAAAGTGTGAAAGTGGAATCTGTATCCTTGAGATACAATATTTAGGACTCATTTGTCTTTTGTGATGATGTGCCAATTGTCTGCAAAAAGTGCTCGTTTTCCCCCCAAGGGAGCTGCCAAGAGGGTTTTGCTTGGAAGTCTGAGGGGTAAGTCATTGTGTTTGTCTTCTGGTAGTTTGAGACCTGTCTTCTCCTCCTTTTTGGGTTGTGGCACCCCATTGTCGAGGCTGGTAAGAGCCTTGTGACTGGCCTCTGCCCCTTAGGCGTTTGTATCGGCCCCTCTGTGGTCTGGCAGAAGCTGGAAAGGACCAGTTTTTGGTTGGCCAATTTCTGCTGAAACGAGGGGGTTGAAACTGTAAAAAATCCTTGACCGTCTGCACAGATTTTGCCTTATCCTCCATTTTCTTTAAAACTTCTTCAGCTTTTACACCAAATAAAACATCCTGCTGTAAAGGTGCATCCAATAACTTTGCTTTAACATGATCAGGTAAAGTTTGTTCTTTTAACCAAGCATGCCTACGTATGACAGACCCTGTCACTACTGCTCTACAAGAAGCTTCCAATGAATCAAATCCACATTGCAAAGTATGTTTTCCCACTTGTTCAGCTGCATGCAACAAATCTTGCATTTCCTTGTAATCAGGCTGTTCTGTATGTGTGAGCATTTTTTGTTTTAATTGAGACATCAAATATTGTTGATATTTCAGCAAGTGAAACTGACAATTTAAGGCCCTCATAGCTAGAGTAGCTGAGGTATATACTTTCTTTCCCCATCTGTCTAGTGCTCTAGAATCTCTTTCAGAGGGAAATGGTTTCTGGGTCAGCAACAGGGCTTTTATACAGGAATTTGTGTGAGTCAGGAACTCTGTAGTATCTGTCTGGTTTGGCTGGTGCAGGAGGTAGTGAATCTGGGTTAAGACTAGATTCTGAATAAACATCATCCACAATGTCTAACACAGGTGGAATAGCAAGTGGTCTGTGCTGGGGTAGTAAAAGGAACTCTCGGAGCCTTTTCTTAGAATCAGAGTAATCCTGGCCTTCCCAGTGGAAATGTTCCCTCATGGTATGTAAGGTTTCCCCAAAAGAGTAGTCTTCTGGGGGAGATGCAGAAGGGATAGACTCTTCAGCATCAGAGTCTTCATAAGGGGGAAAAGAATATTCCTGTTCCTCAGAAGAGTCTGAGGAAATTGAAACCTGGTCAAAGGAAGCGTAGTCCTCCTCCTGTCTTGGCCTTTTATCAGGAGGGGGATGGGAACCCCTGATTAGGGTAATTAAGTCTTAAGCCATCTTAAGCATCTGTTTCGTAGGCATGGGGTCTTGTACTGGAGACTGCTGTACAGTCGTCTTTGTTTTTAAAGGAGTTTTCAGCTTTGCATAGGATTTAACAGTGAATGTAGTCGGTCTGAAGACACCTTCTGCAACTGAAGGCGTTTCAACTGCACCGGAATCTCCTTCAGGCACGGAGTCGGAGGGGCCTAAAGGTAAAGGTTGTGGAGGCCTAGCAATCTCCGCTTGTGAATCGGATGTCGCCTGGCGTTCTAAATCAGCGGTCGTCAGGGGCTGCGTAGGCACCTCACTGAAAACCGGAGAACCGGCGACTGGCCTAGCAGAGGCCTCGGAGTCTGGTTTGGGTCTCGGCTGCCTGTCCTTATCTTTGCGTTTTTTATGCATTCCGGTCGTCGGTTGCTCTGACGGCATGGTATAATTA